>NW_017386069.1:0-38841 GCF_000237925.1 Schistosoma mansoni
TTCGTGAGTATCCGTTATCAACAGCTGTGCCATTAAACGCCACAAACATGTATTTAAATCTCATGTCCCTCAGCAGTTTACCTTCGCCGGAATGTAATGAGTATGGATAGTCTGAGAAGGGATAGAATTGTTCTTCCATAATTTTGTAACTTATTCAAGGTACCATCAAACTTAATCCAGCTTCCGAAACGTCTGTTCAGTATTATGCGTTAAAACGCCTCGCTTAAGCCCACTGGAATGTCTCTTGAACATGAATAACTACAAATGGCACTTAATGATAATTAAAGAAAGCTATTTCTGGCGATAATACTTTAATAACCGAAGAAAGTACTACAAACATCTAAAACTTACCGATTACTCGAGATTTCTTCTTAATTCTTGCGGAAAAAACGATTCACACAAATTCAGAGCATCTTTGACTGTCAAGCTATTCTCAATACAATGTTTTGTGAACCCTAACAAATTTTAAACAAGGACATTTAGGTTGAGCGGGGTAATTGATATCCCAGGTCATTTTACGAAGCGAAAACGAGCCAAACTGAACAGTACAATACAGAGGAAGCTAAATTAACGCTTTTCGCATTGATTTCGTGAATTTGCTGCAACATAACACGACTCAAATATGAGAAAACATGATATTCGTGCAATCCAACGGACACCCGACAGACCCTCAACAACTCAAACACGGAATGACCGCCTCTTGTCAGGCCGTTCAAGGTCGCTCAAAAGAAAAAGCGTGCGGACTTCAAAGGAGCTGACATTTTTACCGTTCTGAAAGCTCCGACGTCGAGTTTGTTCCAGATGTCAGGAGTTCTTCAACTTCGCCCTCCGTGCAAGATTCTGAAGAGAAGAAAAAGAAGAGAAAAAGAAACCGAGGGGCAGCAAGGCATTTGGATATGAACGATAAACAATGCTCAACATCTAGTAGACGAACAGGCGGAGGTATGATACATTATTAGATTAAATTGATACTAGCTCATGTTGCTAGAGTGAAATGTGATCAGGTGCTCCAGAGGAGAGAATGCAGTAACAAAGTACAATGAGTTGTGATATTTATCAAGGTGGAGTAGGTTCGAATGAAGGAAGGGAAGTCAAGGTTGGAATGAGGAAGAACAGAGAGTGCATATAGAGAGTAGAGTGTTGAGTAAAATAGCAACCATATCCTTCACAGTCTGTATTTTTTCATCATCCGATGCCTGCCACACAGTTTTCATGTAAAAGTCCGAGTTAGCATGTTAAAGGTTGTCTTAGTAGAATAGTTAATCCAGCACAAAAATAAGAAACATGAGTCTGAATGGTGAGTGTAGGAGAACAATCTCAATATCACAGATTGATTGACTTGTTCTCATCCATAAAGAGCCTGATACAAACAAAATGTTCTGCCCCACAAACACGGATGGATTGAAATCATCGCCCTCACCATCAATGCTTGCTGGTCAGTAACTCCACCCTCCCTCCTTTTGTGATGTCAGACTCATTTAAGTTTATTTTTTAGATATATATCATACCTCACCCAATGCTCTGTGTTTCACACCCTGTTGGAAAACACTATAAGTACCAATTTACAAGCTTATCAGAGTTGCAAATTACGGACTGTGGGTAAGGCTTCAATGCAATGCTTTAATTGACTATAGTGTGAAGTATAGGTTGCCAATCAGGGTATAGGCATTAAGAAGGGTATAATGTAGGGTAGTTGCTTACCAAAGTAGGCGGAAAAGTGTAGATATATATTAGTTGCAGATGAGGTAAGATAACAAGTGGTGAAATAATATCAATAGCTAGGCAACATAGTGTACAAGAGGGTAAGAAGCTGATAAAAGTAGACAATGAAGAACCCACATTAACTTCGTGCGGATGTTATTTTGTTCTATCGTGACCGGTTGATGGGTAACAGGTTCCATAGATGCAAGACCATTCATAGTAGGCGGTCGATTGTGCGGTTCTTTTGACTTTTGAGGGTAGTAGTGGGCGTCTCTTAGCGATCAAGTATTGATAAGCCAAGTGAGTTGCCTGTCTACTCCGATTTAAAAGAATTATGGGGGAAGTATCTAATACAAATACAAAGTAGGAAAATAAGGCGATTCGGTCTGTATATGTAGAAAGCCTATAACGTTTGAATGAGACGCGGGTGTGTTCTTTGTGCTAGATCTGTGCAAGCGAGGGCTTGTTCTATAAGTCTTACAAACGCATGTAAGTTATCTGCCATGCGTAATTCGAAGGGAAGACTGTTCCATAATAATACACACCTGACGAGGAAGAAGTTTTCCCGAGCTTTTGATCTGTATTTTTCAACTTTGACCGTGGATACTTTGTCTCGAAGGTTTTATCCATGTTAGTCTTGAGAGAACTATATTGCATGTGAAATAAGTAAAGTTTTTGAGGAGTTTGTAATAGAGAATCAAATTAGACCTAGGCTGAGGAAATTAAAACACCGTTACCACAAGCATAATGACTTGTATACACTACAGAGTATACTTAAGTTAATTGACAAGAGTGCTTCATCTAAACGCAAGTATTTTATGAATATAGAAAATAAAGCCCTAGGTAATAAGAACCCAGAATTATCAATACTTCGGCTTTTTAAATCGCGTGTGAAGTCAAATTCTCTTGGCGTGACCAAATTCTTCATAGTTAACGGAAGAATTATTGATGACCCCGATATTATTTGCGAACAATTCAGTCAGCATTTCTCGCAGTGTTATAACACTAGAACTGAAAGCTGTATCAATACATTTCCAATGCTGACATGTAGACACCTGTCGAAAATTGATTTCGTACCCTCCAACATCAAGCAGGCCATAACTGCCTTAAAAAAGTCCTATGACGGTGGACCTGACGGGATTCCCTCATCATTTGTGAAATATGGTAGTAAAGAATGCTCATTATTTTGTTTAAAACTTTTCAACCTATCTATGGAATATGGGGCCTATCCATCTGTATGGAAAACATCTCTTATCACCCCCGGATTCAAAACCGGATCACGCAGTGATATTGTTAACTACAGACCAATTAATTTGACATCCGTGCTGTCAAGAACTATGGAAAAAATCATCCACAAACAGCTGTTATCATTTTTGCTTTCGGCTAATCTGATTAGCGCATCTCAACACGGTTTTATAACCAAACGCTCATGCTTCACATCGCACCTGTAATTTTTTGATCAAATTACCCAGAGAAGAGATGTTGGTCAGTCTGTGATAATTCTGTACTTCGACTTTAGTAAGGCCTTCGACAGCGTCTCACACAAACTTCTTCTTCTAAAACTCTCTTCGTATGGAATACAGAATCCCCTTTTATCTTGGCTCAAGTCATTTTTAGAAGAACGTAGCCAAATTGTCCGCTTTGGATCTTGCTACTCCAAACCTATGAATGTAACCAGTGGGGTTATACAAGGAAGTGTAATTGGTCCATTACTATTTCTCCTTTTTATCAATGACATTTGCTCCCTCTTTCAATATGGTAAACCTTTTCTTTTGCCGATGATCTAAAAGTGGTTTATTCATTCTCATCTCCCACAAAAGAAAGCTATATTTAACGGTAATCCAAGAAGAAATAAACAAGTTGTACGAATGGACTATTTCGTGGAATTTGCCACTTAATGTTGACAAAAGTGGATTTATTAACATCGGCCGCTGCCTTAACCTAAATCTGGCTATTCACAAACACACACTGAAACCTCTCTACACTGTTCGTGACTTGGGTTTAAGATATAGCGACAGTTTGAACTTTTCTGAACACATTGCATCTCAAGTATCCAAAGCTATAAAGCTCATAGGATTCATAATGATTAATTTCAATAATACCGAATCGAGATTATTATTATACAGAAAATGTATCTTACCCATTCTTGAATATGGTATTTTGGTTTATAGTAATTGCAGGCATAATGACCTGATTAAAATTGAAGGTGTTCAAAGAAGGTTCACCAAAGCTGTTTTGGGGTACTCTGACAACAAAGACTATCACCAAAGATGTCAACAACTCAAACTAGAACCTCTCTGGATCAGGCGTATCAAATTAAACCTTATCTTTCTCCACCGGCTTCTTAACGGTATTTCTTACTCTTCACTATCTACCCCTTCATAATCTATGATACCGTCCCACAATCTACGCAATAAGGAAAATATTCTAGCAATTCCAAAAACCCACACAAATTTAGGGCAGAATTTTTTCGTTATTCGCTACTCAACCATGTGGAATAGACTGTCAATGAACCTCCGATGCAGTGAAACTATAACCCGGTTCCGAAGTCTTCTTGATGATTTTCTTTCCGAAAGTGGATTGTGTTACCTACTGAATATTAACGTGCCTAACAATGATTTCTCAAAAAAGGTCCGTCATCTATCTAACTGACTGAAAAGCAAAGTGAAACCTTTGAGACTTTTCACGTCTATTTCACTTTATTTTATATTTATCTTAATATACAAAGTCTGTTTATGTTCGTATTTATAATTATTACTGTTATTATTACCATTATTGGTCTTTCGACACATTAGATATTCTCTTCATCTCTTCTTGTCCTTCTAAACATATTTTATTCCTAAATATCCAAAGTCTACAATTAAAAACAAAAAACTTCTATGTTCCACTTAAACAAATAATTTTTAAATATTCACAACATATATATATATATATAACATATAGAAATTTATATTTAATTATTCCTTGCAATTAATCGTGACTATGATAGCATCATTCTAAATTATTATTATTGCACTAATGTTTATACTAATACCCGGTTTCAATCTGTATACCGTTACATAAATCTACACGTATTTATCCGTAAGGGTTTATTATTGTTGTTATTATTATTTTAAAATTATTCGTTCATCTCAAAAGTCTATACCCATTACACTATTATGATCATGGTTGGACCCTTTCACTATGCGTTCATTTCTTTTCTCTCTCCCTTTTTTTCCTTCTAAATAAATATTATTCTTAAGATTACGAAGCTTTGGATTGAGACAATAACTTGTGTTACGTCGAATTCAACTTATCAGACTCGTTTTATCTTCACTATGTATATACACCTCATACATATTGATTATCTTTTGCACTTAATTGAGACTTTCATAGCATCACCCAAAACTATGTCTGCACGAACAAACACTTATTCTAACGTCATATCTTACTGCAATAATAAGTTATTTACTTATGAGTTTATTCTGTTTTATTTTATTTTTATTACTCGTTTTTGCTATACATACATAGTTATTTATTCTTGTTCTGCGTTAAGATATTTACGTATTCCGCGTCTCCTTTATTTCTATTTCCTTAGTTTCTTCCTTTCCTTCTTCAAAATCAATTCAAAATTCTTGCTAATTACTCAGAACCTGATTTATTATTACTATTATTCTTACTATTTTATTATCAATATTTTATTTTCCTTTTCCTTCCTTTCTCAAATATGGCATATGTAATGTTAACATTATTGAAAATTGTGTATTATTGCATTTTTTGAAGAAACCCGAAATGATTTTTTCACAGCACTTATGTACCCATAAGGTGTTTGTGAATAATAATAATAATAATAATAGGCCTTCTTTTCCGGAGTGGCTCTAGTCCTAAGATATGGCATCGGGAAATGTAGTCAATGACTGAGTCGATCTTGAGTATTTTCGAGTGAAGTCTCGTTGTATTCCTTCCACCGCAAGTATATCGGATAGGCGTAGGTTGGAAAATAAGAACGAGCAGTATTCGACGATAGGTCTTACACAGACTTTATAAAGAATGATTTTAGTTTCCTTTTGAAAGAAATTACGAAGAATAAAGCCAAGCAATCTCCACATTTGAGATGCTTTAGTTGAGATATGTTCGAAGGACACCAAGACAATATATAATACTGATTGGAAAAGATCATGAAAGAAAGAAATTTAAGTGGCATAAGGGCTTTATGACTATTCATCAATACTTTGAACCTGAAGATGGTTGTTGATTCGCGATTGACTATGATCACCACGATAATAAGATTACGTGGCATATACGGACTTGGATCCCTTAATAGGCCGAAAACCAGAAGGTTGTTATTGGTTCAGATAAGATATATTTATTGGCGATCTCGTGATATCAAAAGAATACCCAGACGTGCCGAAGATTTCAGGCGAAACGGTAGAGTGTAAGAGCGTTCGCACGAACAAAACGGACAACGGGACGAAAGTTATTTTGGGAACAAATAAGCAAACAAGTACAGTAAAACAATCACTGGTACAACTGGTTATAATAATAATTGTTTCCATTACACTAATTGCGGTCTCGTCTTGAAAGTAGGTCACTATAAAACGTCGGATAGTAGCGTATGAACATTCACCTAACTTGTTAAATAAAGTGATTGACAGATATACATGCCTGCTGAAAACCAATTTACACATTACTAACTGATATTATTTCCATTGTACAAAGTTGAATTTATCGGACTTTTTAACTACATAGCTTGTTACTTATCACTATGGAGTTAAGTTCGCGCAGATTAAATATTCAGGTCATAACGTAAGAACACGATAAGAACAATTTTTGAGTGAGAATTATTGACTAATAGTTTGAGTAGATCAATACTTCAGCTTAAGAGGTTGGAATTCGTCGAAAGCTTATTGACCTGAAAATTTATAAGCCTCTCATTAGAGGATTTACTTAAGTAAATCAAATCTGAAGACGATTCCAACTAATCGAGTTGCGTTCGAAAATAAGACCTAACAAATATAGTTTTATTTATCAAAATTGCTTAATCTCACGCTTGTATAAATTTGTGTTATGAAGTGATTTGATGGTTAAATTCTGATCGTCGGGCCATATTCATGAGTTAAAATGTCAATCTGATAATTCTGTCAGATCCCTGAAGACTTTTTCGAACCCTATCGAAATCGTAGCAGAGTTCACTGTGGATACAACTCCATCAAAAGTTGAATTGTATAAGTAATCACCCGGCTTTTTATATGTGTCGAAAAGTTGTACTTCATTGCAATAACTATGTTTGTTTATGAATCTTCAATTACATGTGTCTGTAAGCCTAAGGCTATGTTTCCGAAACGCTGCTAATGAGCTATATTTGCAGCTTTCAATGATCGTAGCGTTTATTTTTAAGCGGTATTATAACAAGTATCTTTGTAGTAATTTATCTAATATATTGTTTGATCCGTTTCATGTTAGCAAAGTATGGTACATTGTGCGTATATAACGAAGCTTATGTCCGACCTTTTTCGAAAAAGAATGGGTAGAGCCATCATAAATTATTTTCCATTTTCTCCACACGTTAACTCCAGGATAAACAATTGGGATCTGCGTCATCTTAAACCTCTATTTTATCGTTGCTCTGGGTTCCGAACCTTTTGTTTTGAAATGTAACAGAATAACTGATAAATAGATTTTTTTGTATGTACCTCGATATCCTCATGCTTCAACATAAGTAATTACACTATTAACCAGATATATGTTCAAGTTTCACGGTGGTTATCTGAATCTGTGAGACGTTTTGAAACTGTACAGTAAAAAATGATTTCTCACTTGTCTTTACACACCAGAAAGACTGAAGACGAACCATTGGTAAAAGTGATAAGCGTGAATCATGTTATTCTTAGGTTCCTGGTATCTAAAACAAGTTTTAGTGATAAGATTGTTATAGAAAAACTATATACCGGAATATGACAAAATTATATTTTTAGTACCACGTCTTTGTGGTAAGAACTTGACAATACTGAAGCTCAACAATTAGTACGAATTTATTTATTTATTTGAACACATAAACATCGATACAAGGGGACACCTGATACATATGCGCCACACAAAAAATTGTCATTTTTTATAGTTGTGTGAGGGCTATGATACTACCCGGTTGCACAGACCGGAGCGGTTGGTTTTCTTAGGTCACACCCCGAGCCTTTGACCACAAGGCAGTGGAGTAACGTCAGGAGATGCAGTCCTATGGTAGCCAGCGTCCAACAGTTGATTCATACGCCATTTGTTCCCTCAAGATACTAGAGCCCATGTGCACCATTGGTTCGGAATCAGGGTTTTCCAACTCCTCCGGGTGGACATTCTGTATCCACCAACCTGTTTAAAGCGCTGAACATTCGTTCTTCGTCCTCTCAATCTCGTAAGCAACACCGGTGCCACGAGAAGGTAGTGAGTAGGACTTCCCTGGTAGAGGTTATATACACGTGGTCATGTGAGAGCATTTCGAGAGGGAGAGCGGACTCTCTCCACTCTCGGCCGTACCAGGGCATTTAGGAGCAGTACGAATATACTTTGTAGCTGACTAAAATATTGTAGCTATTTATTGAACTAGCATTTCGTCGACTCGATGCTATATAATGATCTCCTAGCTTACCCCGCCTTCGTACGATAACTATGCTTTATTGTTTCTTGCGTACAGGTAGAACAAAGTCTTATAAGAGTTTATCTAAATGAAAATAGAAAGAAGAATTGACAGACAGGGTTCACCAGGTTATTGCATATGCTAATCTCACACAAATAATTCGGCATTGAGCATTGTTGATATTATTGATTTGTGATAAACAACTTAATGCTCAGTTGCCACTCTTCTCAAGTAGGAATATATTCAGCGTTGCAGTTAGTTTGGGCCGGTTTGTTTAGTGTCCAAGTATTTATAGCAATCCGCTAAGAAGATACGTAATATCAGTAATTGTTGTCGATGCATTCAAGATGAAATTGGATTTTCACAGTTCTACAAATCACCGGGCTTACTATAGCCAACATTAACTTCTTAACTTCCGGGAACTAAATTATTCTTGCTATTCTCAGAACTACTGATATATTATTAGCAATAAGTGCAATGCTGATACGTGTTATGATTATAAACTTATGACTGAATCTTAAAACTTTCTTGACTTCTAAAGAAAGGGCAGTAAAGTACATTTTATGTACCGATTATTAAAATGATTCATATTGACTAAGAAACTGAATAATTGCATTATGTAGATGAGAAAATGACGTCTGCCACATATTATAGGAATTGATATACTCAGAGTTATCAATTCAAAAGGCATTTAGAGCTATGTAAATTTTACAAAAATAAGTTCCTCTTCTTCAAATTGTCTTATTCTACATTGGAAAGGCTAAAATCGTTTTTTTTGTATGCATTTATATCTTTGTCGTTATTCATGTAGTCACACAAGACCATCAATCACAAAACAACACCACGGCTTAAGTATACAATCAGACTTGACAGAAGTATCAGCTTTACCAATTTTCCCAGTATCCTTTAGGGTTTAGATCTAATTGGTTCCGTAGTTGGTGGTTTCGATTACACTTTTCGAAATACTTGGAGAATAGTAATTCAGCCTCATAGGAAATTAAAACTTATGACCCGTAAATCCCTGAGCGACGCTCATGAAAACTTATATCTCGGTTTCTTTAAGTATACCTAATACAGTTAATACATGATTTTACCTTCAGTATTACTGTTTAGACTTTACTGTGAACGAAGATCCATTCTCTTCTAGCAGATCATTCTGGCATTTTAAGGACGTTAGAATACTGGGTTAATGATGGAATTTTTCAATGCATTTTATAGAGTCCATTGAAATTTAATTTCTGGCGAAAATGCATTTTAACACATTGTAAATCTAGATCCATTTTAGTGCATAATTTTGAAATTTATATAAACACAAATTTTAGACCAACAATAACTTGAACTAAGTTGTGGACAGTAAACAAAATGAAGACTAAGCCCTAGTTAAGTCATAATGTTTAAGCTGTTAACTTAGTCCATCAGAAATAAAAACAAACTTTAAAATATATGTTTTCATTCTAATCTAGGTTACAAGAACACATCCTTTTTAATATCGAAGCAACAAAAAACAGACTAGACCAAAAGTTGGGCAATTTGGCGATAAATTTTAGCCTTCTGAGGCTACTATTTATTTCTAAAAACCATAGCGGTCAACAGATGCCCAAAATATTTAAGTGAGGTGTGTAGCATTCCCATGTGAAACAAAACCATTAAGTTTAATAACATCAAATCTAACTAAAAATCAGACCAAGATTATATTAGTAGATACAAAGTTTATTTATGACCGTTGTTATCTTAGATCTTCCTAAATTTCGTCGCTGATCGGATGTACAATGGAAAACGAACACGTAATCACCATTTTGTATTATACCTGTTATAACCAGTCTAGTGATATTGTTTTCCAAGGCCATACGGATTCAATAACAAGTCTAAGCTACAACGACCAACTTGAACATGTCATCTCAGTGAGTTGCGACCACACACTGCGCGTCTGGTCTCTCAAAACGAGGGAACAAATAGGTATCACATCAAAACATGCTACACAGCTCAACAGCGTAAACATAGACAGCGATGGGTTGAAGTAGAATTATGTTTATGTTAATTAATCTGCTACAGTATTATATCCAGTGGGATGGATTTTAGAACCTGCTTGTTTGATTATGAAACTTTAAAACTCAAGGTATAAGTAGACTTTTCACTACGTAACCTAGTTTTTTCTACTGAACGGAGGTGCAGTCACTGATCATTCAATCAACAAGGATGGTAATTCTTTGGTATGTGTTACTGATATTAGCTGCCAAATGAACTTATGGGATTTAAGATGTCAAAAGAAAGTTTTTTCGATTCCAGGTGAAATCATTTACATCTCATAAGATTAATTTGACCTTTAAGACATTCACCAGAAAACACCAACATGTTGTCTGTTTACTCCGAATGGAAATTGTGTAATTACAACATCAACAGATGGATCCACAAAATGCACAGACTTGCGATCCCTCAGAACATTACTGACCTTGCGGTTTGATTCGTGGAATTCACAAATTAAATTATTTTTAGTGATCATAGGAATGCTGTATCATCAGCAGCCATCGCTAGAGACGGAAAGTTGCTGGTAACAACATCATGGGACAAAACGGTTCACCTATACGACATTGAGACTGGAAACTACAGGAGAGAGGGACCGCAGATTTTAGCTGATGGTCACACTGGTTCGATAAGTAGCTGTGACATAGACGACAATGGTGAGGACCAAGTTTCACTCTTAATATTACTTAGGGATCTACCTAGCGACTGGGAGTCACGACAAGTGTGTTATATTATGGGATACTGAGAAAAGAGAAGTCAAGTTGTGTCTTAAGGTACTACCGTGTACTACTTATAGAGCATTTTAAACAGAGGCATACAGATTGGATTAATGACGTACACATGACAAAAGATGGGAAATGGATTCTAACAGCATCGAAAGTAGATCCTATTGTGAATACCAACGTTTTAGGATAGACTGATAAGGGCATGGAATATGGAAGTGATTGAAAGGTTGCCATTCAGTTACTTACCTGGCAATGAGCAAACTGTTCTTACTTTAAAGGTAAGTATAGTAAGATTACAATTGTAACGACGGTTTGTCAGTTTTATTAATGAGTGGCCTTTTTTGGAAGTAATTTGACTGAGATACATTTTTATTACACGATGTCTAGGAAATTCTGAGTCCCCATTTTCAAAAATCGCGACACGTATTTTGTACACACTGTCTCAATTCCAGTATATTTACGAGCGAAGAAATTACAAAGTGGATAACTGACGCTGAGCAAGGTGCGAAGGCTTGTGACAGACTCATAATATCCATCAAAAACCATTGTGCTTCAAAGAAAAACGTCAGTAAACTTGTTTAGGATCCTATCACAGAACTAAAACTCATAAATCTAGAACTGACAGTTAAGCCACATAGGTTTTGACTGCAGATCTTAGTTTCGTTGCCGGGTTGTCTTTAGTGCATTCTGGTTCATATGAACGATAGTACTCAACAAGAAAAAACCAGGATAAAGACATCACGGAAAAACCAATCAATATCAAGTTGTCGCAACGCAAATAGAGAAAAATTTCTGCAAAAGTTTAGTTTTTAGGAAACCATCCTAACTGGATGATCTGACGTGGTGCTCGAAGTTATAATATCAAAGATTCAGGAAACATCAAGTTATCATTACAGGGTGCAAACGCTATAACCTCGAGCTGTGACAACACTTACAGTCCTTCCCATTAGAACCGAACTTCTCAATCACTACCACATGTAGCAAAAATCAATAACCACCACTTAGCATTGACTCTTACGTCTGATAAAAAAAGTTGTTCGCGAACTGATAATTTGGTGCTTCCTAGAACCATTGATCTCCGGAGTTATTTCTTCAAAATACTTCTTACAGAAATAGAAAGTAACAAACTCTTAAGTTTTGGCATGAAGACTTTCTGAACAAATACACTAACTCAGTATTGAACTTGACAGGTAAACTACTGGTTAGTGCAGTGTGTTCTCAAGACCATCTAATGTCACTGCTTTATCTGAATTTCTGACCCAAACTTAGCTCTTAATGAAGTCTCCGGAAAATACCAGAAATACTTGGCGACAAGTAGATGTATGATTTGCATCTATTTTTACTATACAGTGAAATGCATATCGACAAACAGCAAACACTGCACAATTATTTGGTCCCAGCTTTTGTAAGGGAATAAAGTTTGGACTACAGGTTACTTTTATATTTAGGGAAAAAACTACGTTAAATCGAGACTAGGGCTACTATGAATTATTTGACCACTAAAGCGCATTATTTTCTCTTGTACAATCAATACACACATGACTGATGAGATGGATGATAAAGCAACGGGTCGTATGAATCCAAGTTGTTTATTAGTTATTGTAAACCGAAAGACAAAATATCAACTTATAAGGGTAACATTTCTACATTACGATCGCTTTAAAATTGTACGGATAAGGCAGTGCGAATTACAGTTTTATTCGTGAGGACCTCAGTACTATAAAAAAAACTAAATCATTACACTTCTTTATTTCAGTGCCCGAACTGTGAGAAAAACTTCATCCAGACAACAACAAGTGACTGGAGAAGGAGACCCAAGTGCTTATTTTGTGACCTCGATGCAAAAACAAACAATTAAAAGATATGCGACCGACTACGATGATATTAGTGCAGTGAAAAGTTAACGATAAAACCACAATAAAAGACTTCATGTCAAAGTACTTTTATATTTGTTTTTTTCAAATCTTATAAAGCAAGCAGTCAAATAATATATGTACAAAAATGTTCGAGCCCACACTGAGTAGAAACGTTCAAAAAGTACGGGTTGGGCTTTCGATATGTGAGTATTGTTAATCAGGTGAAAAGTGGTCCACCAGTTAAAAGTACCAAAAACCACTTGGACTAGATGGGTAGTTATGTCCGGTACACAAACAAGTGACTGCATTATTGTCGAGATACCAGACCGAGCTGAACGTAATTTAGTTACGAACGGCGGAAAATCATACTACTGACGAGTGAAATAAATGCTGCATGATATCTGCATCAGTGTTAAACCAAAGGAAATTTAGATACATCAAAATTCGTCACACATTGAAAGAAACAAGTAGAACAGGTCAGTTTATCTCATAGAAAGGCACCATAAGTAAAGATTTGTCAACGGGATTACACATATCACCAAGGCTCGGGCATTGTAGTTAGTTCACTCAACTCCTGATCCGAACAAGAAGGGAAGAAATGACGCCTGTAACCAATCATATCAACCCAAGGGAGTATATGTAAATACTGATCATCTAGGATAATTGAGTGTAAATTAGTGGGAGAAATACAAGCATATTCACTTTCTGCACCTACTGTACACTTTTGGGGAGAGTTATATTCTGCAATTTCCATAGAACTGTTATCACAGACAGTTACATAACTGCGGTCAAGGCTATGCCAATCAATGTCTTCCGGCAAACATGGTAGGTCGGGCCAATCATTCATAAAATTAGTCACAGGGGGGAGAACCGTTTTGTTCCTACGATGGCCTTTTAGTTGGTTGGAATGTAGTCGGGAAGGATCTAATATTTCAGCTTCATCTTTGTGATGTTTGTGCTTCTTTTTCTTTTTAACTTTCTGGGCATTTGACACAGTGTTGTTCTCAACATCTTTGAGTACTAGTCGATCGGATATATTTTCACTATTGTAGCTTAGAGGACCTTGATTATTGATAGATGAAACGTTAACAGAAGGTATAACCTTTTTAACCGAATCAGAAGTTAGGTTGCGACCTTTTTCGTATACAGCAGGATTTTCTCTACACTCCAAGTATGTTTCCGGCTTTATATCTAAGATTGAGTTACATTTAGGAGAATGCGAGTTTTCGTTGTTATTGGCAGAGACACAACGTGAACTTGACTGAGAGCCAGAGTTTGTACGAGCCAGACGTGTTTTTGTGGGTTGCATTATAGAACATACACGAGGAGGGTCGACTTCCTTGCTGATCCTGTTTGTAAGAATGCGGTCAGCAGTTACGGAATCAATACAATCTCCTGCAGCTTGGACCAGTTCTGCAGTTGATTTGACTTTCGACAAACGCATGGAATTCGCTACTCGGAGCTTCGATGAAGGAGATCGAGATGCCGTTGAAATACTTGTTTGGGACACTGATGTATCTAAATTCCCCTTAAACCTGGTATCCTGAGGTTGTGATTCCATACATTTACTGCCATTCACAAGGTTACTCGGACTATTGACCTGAACGACTGCTGAAGTTGTGTCTATGAACTTCAAACGTTTAGAAATATTTGAAACAGAGTTATCGTTTTGGTGTTTTTGTGAATCCTCTTTGTTGAGTTTTTCTGGGGAAGAATCTGGGAAATTTCGCTTTGTGAGATGTTCGGAGCATTTCATCTGAGAAGGGTATATTGCATTTACAACGTCTGCTGGTTGCTTAGATTTTTCACGAGCAGGTATTTTAGTTGGTGTGCCATTCGATTTAGGTGACGTAGGTATATTTTTGTCTGATGTCTTTAAAGGAATGACATACTGATGTGAATACTCAGAGGATAGTAGTTTCTGCCATGCTTTGATAATAAGTCTAATGCGTTTTTGAAGAGGTGGATCAACCTTGTGACGAATGGTTTGTAACAGCTGACCAATCCTAGTATCCTGTAACTGAATCATAGTCATCGGGAAGTTCTCCAGATGACCGATGACGTCACATACTGCGTTCACATCTGTTACCTACAGAGTAGAATGAATGAGAAGTTACAAAAGTTAGGAAAGTAGGTTTTTAAAATAAAATAGCAGAGGGATAATTTAGATTTAAATAAGTACTTAAGTTTTGGCAGTAATTTCGAAATAATAAGTCCGACAGCGCGGAAACTGGAACATACTACATCACCCTAAGTTTCCACACCACAACATCACAGTGAAATGAAATTATCAAAGTAGAAGTATGAGCCGGAGTAAAAAGGACAAGATGCAAGGAAAATGGTTTGAGGAGAGAAAACGGATCTATAGGGTAAAAAATATCAAATAATTTGAAACTTAAAATCAACTGACTGCACATTTAATGACTTCATAGTCATGCTGTTAGTGAAGTTAGAGGGGCTATGTTACGGCCAACTCTAATGCCTAAATCTAGTTAATGTGTACAGAAAGTTTACAAACGACAATCCTAAACAAATGGCTAGTAGTGCAGATATGTACAGAACAGCCGCTGCTTCTCAAATACCTCTCTGCAGTTGATTGTGTTTAGGGAACCTAAACCAAATCACTAGGAAAATCCAACTAGATCAACGTCCGCTCGTAAACTCATTTAGGTAGGCTGAGAGGACGATAAACAGCGATGACAATCTTAACGTAGAACAAAAAAGGTTTACGCAATGGTCACGAGTAATGGTGGGCAACGGAAGTAACGATATGCAACACCAGACAACTGTTTTGATTCATCAAAGAGATAGGAATATGATCCTTTTTAAGCACAAGAGATCAAAATGATATGTGGAGGACTTTCAGAAACAGTTTAACAGGTACATACCACTTTCAAATTGCGAAAGTGGAAATCTAAAAAGTTTCCCAAATCTTAAAGAAATCAAAACAGTCTTATCTAACTCGAACCGATAGGAATCAACAGAACTTGGTAGTTTAAATACACGTCTTTAATGATAATGATATAATTTTAGAAATTATTCAGATGGAGATACTAGCTAGAAATACCCTTACGATAACAACAGAACACATTGTACTGTTATAACGTCTTAGTCAGTCAGTAAGCTAAAACGTAGGACCAGGCACATTTATGCATCGGTCCAAGTTGCCATACTTCATTAGCACAACAAGATGAAAACACTGAATTCATAGAAATAGTTAGTTTAATAGTGGTAATATATAAAAGAAAGATTGTATAAAAGAATACAGTACAGGAAGGATGAAAAATATGGAGCAATTGTAATCTTTTAGTTTAAGGGAAGACAGAAAGTGTGTACACCTACGCCGTTGTGATCGATTCTGAGCCACGTCACACAGACTCTCCAACCATTGGTTACGATAGTCACGCAGACTCCAACCAATTAGTCTGCATCTACCAACATAGCTCAGACTAGCAGTTAGTGGCTTTAAGCATTGATGACACATCTTTGTTTGGCCGCCCCCAAACTCTCTTCCGACCATCCCCTATACGCCCCCAAATGCCCTGGTACGGCCGAGAGTGGAGAGAGTCCGCTCTCCCTCTCGAAATGCTCTCACATGGCCACGTGTATATAGCCTCTACCAGGGAAGTCCTACTCACTGCCTTCTCGTGGCACCGGTGTTGTTTACGAAACTGAGAGGACGAAAAGCGAATGTCCGGCGCTTCAACCGGATTGGTGGACACGGAAAGTTCACCTAGGGGAGTTGGAAAACCCTGATTCCAAACCAATGATGCACATGGGCTCCAGTATCTTAAGGGAACAAATGGCGTGTAAATCAATCGTTGGTCACCGGCTACCATGGGACCGCATCTCCTCACGATGCTCCACTGCCTTGTGGATCGGATCTTTAGGTCAAAGGCTCCGGGTGTGGCCCCCTAAGAAAACCACCAGCTTCAGTTTGGGCATCTGGGCAGTATCGCGGCCCTCACACAAGTCAAATAAGATGTGTGCGGCGCACATGTATCTGGTGCTTCCTTGTACCAATATTTATATGTTTAAATAAAATAATAAATAATCTCCTATAGTAGTCAGCATTGCGCGTTGTGGTAATCGGTGTTCAGGCATACGTAACACGTGACCCAACCATCTCAGTCGATGAAGATTCACAACCTCATCAACTGATTTACCATCATTCCCTAATACCCTGCGTCTAACCTCACTATTACTTACCCGGTGATCCCAGCAGATGCGAGCAATATTTCTAAGGCATCTGTGTTCAAATACTAGTAACTTACGAGTATCTTCTATTCTTAGTGGCCACATTTCGCAGTCGTAAAGTAGAACAGAGCAAACTGCTGCGCAGTATACTCGTCCCTTAATTGATACACGTATATCTCATCTTCTTCATAGATGACATAAGTTGGCAAAAGCCAAACGAGCTTTTTAAATCCGTGCAGAGATTTCGTCAGACACAACCCATTAGGACTGATCAGACTTCCAAGATAAGTAAAGTTGTCGGCGCGTTCGACTACTTCACTCCCTATTCTTAGTTCAGGTGTTGACACAGACCAGTCCTGGAGTAACAATTTACATTTAGAGGGGGAGAAACGTATTCCAAACATCTTTGCATTGCTACTCAGTGCTACCAAAAGACTCTGCATTTTATCAGCGTCTTCACCAAACAGGACTATGTCATCTGCGTATTCTAAGTTGATAAGTGGACCTCCTGGTATGAGATCAATACCCGGGCTCCGGCAAGCGACTGGTTGTTTCCCGACCGTTGCTGCTACCTTGAAATGGTGGACCGGCTTGTCGATCTTGATGAACCACTTGGGCTACAATAGCTGGAACAAACGTTCCTCAAGGTCCTACCACGCCAAGCAGGTCGGTTGAGGAGAGGTAAGACTAAAAGCAGGAAACTCAAGATCCGAAGGCGAAGTCGTACTGCTGACCGTACAGAGGTGTGACGACAGTAAGGTATTTACTTCAGACAACCAGCATAACAGCGATGCTGCCTTCCCACAACGAACGGTGGGGTTAGAAAAGATCGACCCTAAAAATGCACACCTCTCCTTATCCCAGAGACATCTGTTTCTGGCGGTAACGTCTCAACAAGTACGAAGCTAACACAAAAAGATTGTCTGACCGGCATCAAGCAGTTGTCCCTTGGGCACTGCGTTCACGCTCTCAAGTCACTAAAAACAACTCAAACCCAAATTCCTTTTCAGGTACCTTCAGAACACCCCACCACGGTGTAAGCAACCGGGAAGTGATAACCACCCTCATACCTCTAACAGCACTCAAGACTACTGACAGCCATCAGATCTCCTTGTCTAAAAATCTAGAATCTCGTACGATTGATGTATGCTGTGTCTCCGAAACACATACGGGATCCTAGTGTGGACATTCACTTGACCTCACCTCGCCGAAAATGGGGAGCCGATGAGATACGTTCGCCGTTTATCTGGAGACCCGATGGCTAGTTCTCATGGACTGGTGGGTGTAGGCATAGCACTGAGTCCGAAGGCAGAACAAGCATTATTAGAATGGATCCCTATTAACAGTCGCTCTGTAAGAACTCGGAAGAATAGGAACACATGTCGGTGCCTTCTCGTCATTTCTGTCTATACTCTCATTGACTGCAGCAGTGGAGCATCGTGAGGAGATGCGGTCCCATGGTAGCCGGTGACCAACGATTGATTTACACGCCATTTGTTCCCTTAAGATACTGGAGCCCATGTGCATCATTGGTTTGGAATCAGGGTTTTCCAACTCCCCTAGGTGAACTTTCCGTGTCCACCAATCCGGTTGAAGCGCCGGACATTCGCTTTTCGTCCTCTCAGTTTCGTAAACAACACCGGTGCCACGAGAAGGCAGTGAGTAGGACTTCCCTGGTAGAGGCTATATACACGTGGCCATGTGAGAGCATTTCGAGAGGGAGAGCGGACTCTCTCCACTCTCAGCCGTACCAGGGCATTTGGGGGCTGACTGCAGCCTGGATGAAGTGAAAGATGACTTTTACAGAAAGCTTCCTAAACTTCTCCAAAAAGCTAAACACTCAAACATGATACTAGTCGCAGGTGACTTTAATGCCTAAGTAGGTAGCATAAACCAAACAGAAAGATATTTAGGTGGGTATTTTGGTATTCCGGCTCAACGAACAAGTAATGGTGATCGTCTACCGCAACTGTGCTCAGACAATCGTTTATTTCTAACAAGCACTAGTTTTAAGCCTAAGGGGAGATATCGTCTAACATGGTGACCACCTGTACCAAACCAACAATGGACTCAAATGGACCATATTGTCATCAGTCATCGTTCAATAGGCTCGATGGGAGACTGTCGCTCGTTCTGGAATACATGTTTACACTGATCATGCTCTAATATGAGCACACATTTGCTTGCGCCTCACTGAGCTCAGAAAAACCACATTAAGAAGATCCATCAGAGTCGAACTCAGTGACGAGAAAGTCAAAGGTAAATTCTAGGAAATACTGAAGTCACATTTAGGCAGTTCTGAAAACGAGGCTGACCCAGATGTTGCTTGTAAAGATATACGAACATCTATAAAAACAGCAGCGACACCCATTGGTGATTCGAACCAAAGGGTTACGTAAAACCAATGGATTTCTACTAAGTCTGTTGAACTGATAGATTCTTGTAAACTCATCCCACCAGGCTTTGAACACGGTGAAGAAGGAAAACAAATCAGATCTAGGTTTACCAAAAGTATAGGGAATGACCGTGAGTGGTGGTTGGTAAAGAAAGCATAAAAGATGGAAAAGACAACAACAACAAGACAAAAGAAACCGGAATTAAGGTGTTGAGTGTGAGACAATCACGGAGTAAAATGGCACTCTTATCTGTTCTCAGTCTGAACGTTCAGAGCGATGGACGGAACACTAAGAAGCAGGTTAGTTGCCCTTTAGCTACCCACTATATTCAAACATCCTTAATGGAAAATCTGAATAAATAAACATGGAAAATAATTGAAAATCAGAACGCTATAGCTAATCTGAAACGAGGAACAGCAGTTGGTTGAGATGGATTAACTCCAGAGGTCTTTAAGGATGGTGGTCTAGTTTTTAGTGACTTAGTTGGCTAATATTTTAGTCAAATTCAGGGATTCGGGCGTAATCTCATGTGAATGGTTGCAGTCAATGATCGTCCTAACATATAAGAAAGGATTAAAATCCTCCTGTGATAACCATAAACGGATTAGTTTAACAAACATAGCATCCAAATTACTAGCCTCAATAATTTTCGAGAGCCTAAGACTCGTGAACTGAAAACAAGAGGAAATCAGGCTGGTTTCAAACTTGATTGTGGCTGCGTCGACCGCATATTTACCATTCGTCAGATTTTATAACACACATGCTTATCGGCGTCCAACAATGATAGTTTTTCTTGACTTAAAAGCAGCATTTGACTCTGTAGACTGAGAGGTTCTGTGGCAGTGTCATTGAAAGGTGTACCTCAGAAGTACATATAACTGGTGAGGTTTTAACTCGAACACTATCAATCCAACCCCCAAATGCCCTGGTACGGTCGAGAGTTCGCTCTCCCTCTCGAAATGCTCTCACACGGCCACGTGTATACAGTCACTGACACAGAAGTTCTTCTCGCGGTGGAGGTGTTGTTTACGAAATTGAGAGGACGAAGATTTATTTATTTAATCACACACATATTGGAACAAAGGGCATCGAATACATATGCGCCACACAAAATAATGAGAATAGGAGGAGAAAGGGGGAAGATCCGTATATATAGGAGAAGGAAAAAAAGAGAAGAGTAGTGATGGGGGGGATTGAAATGTACAACCAGAAGAACTCTCTCAGTTAAGAAAGTTAGAACCACTCTTTATGAAGAAAGTAAAAGGTTACAGCAGGCTCGCCACTGGCTTCTATTCTGAGCCATATCTGATAACGTCTCTAGCCACTGTGTTTCACGATCTCTCGGACCCCAGCCAGGGAGTCGTGAAGGACCAACAGAAGCTAGCCCTTTGCAGCTTTCTTTCATACCACGACACCATGTCATACACTGACCACCTTTCCGCTTTTTCCAACCAGTCCCAGAGTCGGCAAATAATGCACGACGTGGAAGTCTCTGGGACGACATTCGGAAAGCATGTCCAAGCCACCGAAGTCGGTGTTTCAAGATGGTGACACCAATTGAATTATCGTCTCTGCACTCGAACACACAATCCCGGACCTCAGCATTACTAACATGGTGTTGCCACTGGATGTCAGCAATCCTTCGGAGACAACGATGATCATACACAGAGAGTCGTCTAACATCCTCAACTCGGAGAGACCAGGTTTCACAAGCATAGAGCAAAACTGCTCTCACCGACGCGTTGTAGATCCGACCCTTTACAGCCAGACTAACATCACGAAGGCGCCAAAGATGGCCCAGATTGGTATAAGCCACTCTGGCTTTCATTATACGTGCATCGATCTCATCACTCACGCCACCACCAGCACTTATATAGCTACCTAGATACACGAACTTCTAAACTACTTCAATCTGCTCACCATCCAGGGTGAGTACAGGATGAGAATCCTGCCAGTCTTGTAGGAGTACTTTGCACTTGGAGGGTGCAAAGCACATGCCATACCTGCGGACACTGATTGCCAACTGATTAAGTGCGGATCGCATGCCTTGGGCATTATCGCACAGTAAGACAATATCATCCGCATACTCAAGGTCGAGAAGTCGTTCTCCAGGCAGCAGATCCGCACCGCCATTACTGACATCCATCAGAGCTGTTTCCAGGATGTCGTCCATGGCAAAGTTGAAGAGGAATGGTGAGACTGGGCAACCCTGCATGACGAAGAACGAATTTCCGGCGTTTTAACCCTGATTCCAAACAAATGGTGCACATGAGCTCCAGTATCCTGAGAGAACAAAGAGCGTATGAATCAACTGTTGGTCACTGGCTATCATAGAACTGCATCTCCTGACGTTACTCCACTGCCTTGTGGTCAAAGGCTCGGGGTGTGGCCTACAAAGAAAACCAACCGCTCCGGTCTGGGCACTCGTGCAGTATCACAGCCCACACACAAACCAAGTGAGTTGTGTGTGTATGCATACGTATTCGGTGCCCCTTCGTACCGGTGTTCAAATAAATATAAATCCTAGTGGTTTTACAACACTCAAGGGACATTCACGATACGTTGGTGGTCGTAGGTAACCTATAGGACTAGGGGTAACGGTCTTTGCAATTTCATACTCGAAATCCATCTTCTCTGCACTACTCGAATGTGGGCAATCAGGCCCCTATGAATTATCGGTTAGGCATTGCTTTACAAGCTAAGCGACCTAATGATTCACAGTTTTCTCGACTATCAACGGACTACGTTAAAATGGTTGGCTAAAACTGACATTTCACTTACCGTTCATTAAGGGTGTTAATCAAGCTTGAAGCAAACTTCATATGACATGAAAACGCACTATCTTTATACTACCACAAGGAGTAAAACAATGCATTAGAAAAACATTAGTACCAAAATGTCCTGTTATCAGAACATTTCAGCCATGTTATTAGAATGCATATATAAAAAAAACGAGTGAAGTAGTCCGTAAGAATTTCTATTCTCAAGTTAATTGCTGAAACATACCGACAGATAACAACAAACTAAGGTCGGGACCTCAGATCTTAAGGGATAATTTAGTGAGCACTAACTATGCTTGACGGAAGATACGAAACATCGGTAGGGTATTGTGTCATGAAGTCAAGGAAATTTTTACTAACAAACCTCTACGACAACAGAACAAGCCAGTCCATGAAGAATTGGACGGCGACGACCGAACTAACCGACAACATCCCGCAAAAGGAACCCGACATTGGAAACATGAGTGGCAGGTCATTTTGGGAGTATTGCAGTTGTCTTTTCACAATACTCGGGATGATGTTCAGAAGAGCATGGCAACTGCTGTGTTTATTTACGATGTGAGTTATTACATAAGGTATTCGACAACCGACTTTAAGACAAATTAATTTCGTTTAACTACTGGTGATATAAACAGGGAACTATACAGACCATGATAAAAGTCAGATAGATCAGATCTACCAGTAAATTAGTCCAAAAAGGTGCAAAAGATTTGAAGTTCATGCAATCACTTGAAGTATGCCCAACAATATATGATTTGGACTAAACTATAAGACAGTGAAAACCTACATTCTGGGTCGAATCTATGGAATTTCTTAGTTTCAGCATGATGGAGTTTAAGGAATTGCTCATTACAGCGTAGAACATCGATAATCACCCACATTAATTAAGCCCGCAGAGATGGCAGGCTCAGTCGAGGGGTTTACATACCGCGCGCTGTGACTATTCAGTACAATTCTAACAACAAAACTGGAATGTATCTGAAAGATGACCGAATACACTTTGCAAGTGTTTCAACGTTATATTACACTACATTTTGTGAACATAATGTGAACATTCTACTTTTCTACTATTTACTTAAATTTTTCACATGTACTTTGGGGACTAGTGCACAAAGTGAACCTAGCATTGTTAATGACTACTAACTTCTAAGACCTCTAAGTTTGGTTTTTTATTGGATTCTGTTCGGGCCTGAAGTAACTGTTATTTCGTTGCAGTCTTAATTAGGTAGTAACTGGCCAGTCAATAACCTATTAGAATCGAAGTGTAGTGCCGCGATTCGTTAATCGTTCGTTTCGATAATCGATATAATTCTAATCTTAACGGCGCGTAAAATCAGAAGACAAAGGATAGCAGCAACTACAGTTTACTGTCGAATAACTCAGGTCACAAAGTTAACATCTGAGCGAATAATAACGAGCGAGTGAACAGGTGAATAAGCGAAGGAAACGAACGAGGAGCAAGCGAGCGAGCGAGCGAGAGAGTAGCAAGCAATTACATAGGCAATTTATAGTCAAATTTAATAAGGGCACAGCAAAGCAAAACAAAGGCTGATAATAATATTTGTGTGCGTACATATATGGGGAGGAGTATGAGTCATCGAATGATATTTAAGCAGTCAACATTTCGGCTAGAGTGTCATGTGCTCTAGTGTTATTGCAGTTCAAAGAATATGCAAATTGTTACTATCCAAATGACAATGTCTGTTAAGTAAGTTATAAAAAAGGGCTTAACCAAAATTGGCTATAATCGAAATTGATTGTAGGATGGTTGCTATATTACTCCCCCCTGCAAACAAAGATATATGAAAAAAAATGTCTGTGTTTGCATAATGTACAGTAAATTGGATAGCGTAGTTACAATCATTTGAAGATATGGGCCTGTATAAAATTAGAATGAAGTTAGTGTGTATTTAGTTCGTGCCCGTCCGTTAGGCTATACAAAATAGCTGTAAGAAATAGAAGGGATATGGTATCGCTTCGAAAAAAAAAACTACACGTATGAGCATAAGGGTGTACATAAGCTGTGCCAAGTTTAATAGCGTATAGCATGAATTTAATAATCCATATGTATACAATGAAGAGGAAGAATTATAATTAATAATCAAAGTAGCAGAAAATTATCAGTAAAAGATTGTAGCGACATAACGTTGCGGCCATCTTACTCTGCGACCAGATTTTGTCGTTATCGGAGTCTCCTCGTTTTGGTGCGTTGGCGTCGTTGACTCCTGAGATTCGTGTTTCGTCGGTGTGATCGTCTTCGAGAGGCTTGTGCTTGTCGATTGAAAATCGCTATCGATGAAAGCTGGCTTCACACGATCGATACTGATTACGTCTGTCTTCCCAGCTTTTTCTACCGTGACTGTCTTATCTGTCTTCGTAATCACTTTAAATGGACCTTCATAGTTCGGCTGCAGAGGTGGTTGTACGTTGTCTCTTCTGATAAATACGTGCGTGCTATTATGTAGTTGCTGAGGTACGAATACTCGACGTTGTTGTAGTCTGGGAAGTGCTATTTTTAAATCGCTCATGTGTTTCTTCAGGCGTTGGACGTAGTTGGCTACATCAGTCGGAACACTTTTACCTGAAGCGAAAAATTCTCCGGGTAAACGTAAAGTAGTTCCATATACCAACTCGGCTGGACAACATCCCATATCCTGTTTAATTATTGTTCTTAAACCTAACATGACTAAAGGAAGCTTATTAGCCCAATCGTTATTGACAATGACAGATGTAAGGGATGCTTTCAACTGCCTATGTAGGCGTTCAACCATTCCGTTTGCCATTGGATGGTAGGATGTCGTTCGTATACGTTTAATTCCGAGGAGTTCTGTAAGCTGCTGGAAGAGTCGACTTTCGAATTGAGCTCCTCTATCGGTCGTGATAATTGCCGGTATACCATAGTAAGAAATCCAATTTTCGATAAGGGCTTTGGCTACGGATTCGGCTGAGGTGTCTTTTATTGGTACCGCTACAGGCCATCGGGTAAATCTATCGATGCATGTAAAAATATAGTTGTACCCGTTCGAAACTGGCAGTGGTCCCACGATATCGATGTGTTTATGTTCGAATCGAGTGTCTGGCTGTGAAAATGAACCCATTGGCGAGCTAGTATGACGATGTACTTTGGCTTTTTGACATTTCATGCATGTTTGTGTCCAATTACGTACATCGCGATTCATTTTTGTCCATACGAAACGCTCACTGATTAATTTCATCGTGGCTTTTATTCCCGGGTGCGATAGGTTATGGATACTTTCGAATACTTTCCGTCGTAATGGTTTAGGAATGAATGGGCGAGGTCGGCCTGTCGACATGTCACATATTATTTTCGCGTTGCCGAACTGAATATCTTCGAATAATAATGACGTCGTGTCATCGAATCTTAGCTTGTTTAGTTCGATGTCTGTCTCTTGTAACTTCGCGAGACCGTGATAATCAATTCCATTTGTAATTATCGCGTTTATCGTTGTTCTGGACAACGCATCTGCCACTTCGTTATTATTACCTTCAATATACTGTATGCTAGATGTAAATTGGGAAATAAATTCTAATTGTCGAATTTCCCTCGGCGAATAATTATCCTGCTTGGCGTTTAATGCTTTCGTGAGGGGTTTGTGATCTGTATACACTGTGAAAATGGTACCCTCTATCATATGTCAGAAATGCTTGATTGCCAAGTAAATCGCTAATAGTTCTCTTCCGAACGTACTGTACCTCGTTTGTGTAGGGTTTAATCTCCTCGAGAAAAATGAAATCGGTTCCCATGTACCGTTTACTAACTGCTGCAGTACAGCTCCTACTGCTATGTTCGATGCGTCCGTCATGATGGCTAGTGGCGCTTCGCTCTTTCGTCGAACTAATATCATTTTCTCATGAAGTGCTCGCTTAGCGTTCTCAAAAGCCTGTATAGCCTCTGTCGATAGATGGAATGTTCGGGTATTTCCTCGCAAAGCGTCCGTTAATGGCTGTAGTATTGCTGCGCAGTTTGGAATAAATCGCCTATAATAGTTTATTAGTCCCAAGAATCGTCGTAACTTTTTTTGTGACTCGGGCAACGGATAATTACGAATAGCAGCAACTTCTGCTGGAACTGGCATGATACCTCGAGAATTTATCATATGACCTAGGAATTGCAATGATTTCTTTCCAAATTCACGTTTCTCCACGTTAATAGTGACACCATGTTCTTGAAGTCTCGTGAATAACTGTCGTAGATGTTGTAGATGTTCTTCCACAGTAGCGCTAGCTACTAATATATCATCGATATATGCGTATACCCCTGTCAAACCTCTAACAACCTGATCAATAAATCGCTGAAAGGTTTGAGCTGCATTAGTTAGTCCAAATGGCATTCGTAAAAACTCAAATAAACCAAATGGAGTGATTACGGCCGTTTTCGGTATGTCTTCTGGGGCCACTGGAATGTGGTAGTACGCCCGAACAAGATCAATTTTCGAAAAAATCGTAGCACCTTCCATTTCGGTAGTGATGTCGTGAATATGTGGCACTGGGTATCTATCTGCTATCGTTTGCTTGTTAAGGGCTCTATAATCTCCACATGGTCTAATTTCTCCATTCTTTTTGGGAACCATATGTAACGGAGATGCCCAGGGACTATTAGATGGCCTTATGATACCAAGTTTCATTAGTTTTTCGAATTCTCGTTTTGCAATGTTTAACCTTTTTGGGTCCAACCTTCGCGCTCTTACTCTAGTCGGTGGACCTTTCGTGACGATATGGTGCTGTACTGTATGTTTAAGATCTTTGTTGTCGTATGATGACCTCGTTAAGTCGGCGAACTTATTTAGAAGTGACTTATATTGCTCGTTCCTATCTTTCGACACTACTAAATTCATAGATACATGATCGGTGGTCACTCCTCTTATGACTACTGAGCGTTCTCCATTCACTAGTTGGTTTCGTCGAGAATCCACTAATAGGTCAAAATTCTTTAAGAAATCGATACCAATTATGGGTACGGACACATCAGCGATCACAAATTCCCAGCGAAGAGAAATATTACGGCCGAAATTCAAGGTTAGTCTTCGCTTGCCATATGTCTTTATATCGGATCTATTCGCTGCTTTAAGAGTTAGCGCAGTATCGATATTTTGTTTTTCGTTGCTCAATGGAGGGACGACGCTTATCTCTGCTCCCGTGTCTACTAAAAATTGCGCGCCCGTTACTCTGTCCTGAACATAGAATAAACGATTGCTCCTGGGAGCTGCGTTGATCGTCGTAGTCGTTACTGAGAATCGGTGAGATCGTTTAAATTTGCATGGAGACCTGCATTTTCGAGCTCTGTACCCAAATGTTTGATGGTACCAGCATATAGCAGGATCTGGTAGTCCCTTAGAAAATGATCGGTTTCTATCTCTTGATCTGCTGCGCGACCAACTTCTTTTCCTGTCGTTGTGATTTAGACTCGTTAGTTTATGGCATAGCGCATTAATTTCCTTTTGCAAGGCCTCGATTCTTTCGTCAACTGTGAAGTTGAGTGTTTGTGAAGTCGCATTTCTCATTCTCTCGTAAATCTTATCGGCTATTTTAGCGATATTGTCTATGTCTACATCGCTATCTCCAACAGCGAGGATCTGCTGTACGTTCGGTGGGAGTCGTCGCAACCATAAGTGGTAAAATATATTTTTATCCACATTTCTGTATCCAATTACGTTGCTCATATACGTTTTTAACTGCGAAGGCGTTCTATCTCCGATTTGAACTTCACTGAGCAACTGCTCGACAGCCTGCCGGTCGTTTAACGAGAGAGCTTTTATTACTGCCTGTTTCAATACATCGTACGGATTTACCGCATCCGGCTTAGTTAGGACCTCTCGTACCTTGTCTGCTACTTCATCTGGAAGTAGTGAGCTTGCATAGCCGAACTTATGTCGCTGTAAAATAATACGATTGGCTACGAAGTAATTTTCAAGTCTAATAAACCAGAGTTGAGGATCATTAACATTAAAAGAGGGAATAGTAACATTAATAACTCCCACGGATGGTGACTGTGAAAGATCGATTGTTTCGTTATTTAAAGACATTACTACTAATAATAATAAATTGAATAGTATGCGAATATAACGTAATTGTCACTGAGAGAAATGAATCGATGAAAAAAATGATAATAACAAAAGGTACAATATATAAAATGGAACAGACTTACTAAATTGCACCAATATATCAATTGTTCGTGAATAATCGTTATTTATTATGAATATTATCGTTAAGTTCAATAATGGGATAATGTACGTACGATTAAAATTGTGATATAATAAATCCACAATTATGATTATAATCCAGATAATAATTCGAATAGAAACAGCGTACGTTGAATTTTCGAAATAAAATTATCTCGTCAAAAATTGTTTTGTGTTCGCTCGTCGAGGCATCCAATTCCGTAGTGTCGTGTTCGTACGGCGAGGCAACCAATTCTATTGCGTCGTGCTTGTTCGGCGAGGTATCCAATTCTATTGCGTCGTGCTTGTTCGGCGAGGCCTCCAATTCTGTAGTGCCGCGATTCGTTAATCGTTCGTTTCGATAATCGATATAATTCTAATCTTAACGGCGCGTAAAATCAGAAGACAAAGGATAGCAGCAACTACAGTTTACTGTCGAATAACTCAGGTCACAAAGTTAACATCTGAGCGAATAATAACGAGCGAGTGAACAGGTGAATAAGCGAAGGAAACGAACGAGGAGCAAGCGAGCGAGCGAGCGAGAGAGTAGCAAGCAATTACATAGGCAATTTATAGTCAAATTTAATAAGGGCACAGCAAAGCAAAACAAAGGCTGATAATAATATTTGTGTGCGTACATATATGGGGAGGAGTATGAGTCATCGAATGATATTTAAGCAGTCAACATTTCGGCTAGAGTGTCATGTGCTCTAGTGTTATTGCAGTTCAAAGAATATGCAAATTGTTACTATCCAAATGACAATGTCTGTTAAGTAAGTTATAAAAAAGGGCTTAACCAAAATTGGCTATAATCGAAATTGATTGTAGGATGGTTGCTATAGAAGCACTGAATCAGGACCTCGTACTCCACTTGTGTCAGGCAAACAAAAACCTAACACAACCGCCGTATGGATTTTCCCCAACGTTGTCACAAAGTATACTTTTATTTCTCCTTTGTGTTTGAGTTTGGTTTTGTTCCCAAAGCTTAAGAATGAAGGTTTGTCGTGTAATTGTAATAATTATTATTAGAAGGATATATTTGTGTTGATTACTTGTAACTGGCATTTAAACCACGGTAAATGACCTGGATTTTTTTATATTGTTATTTATTGTCTTAAGTCACGAGTGGATCAATCAGCCGTCTTTCAATAACGGACTATAGCAAAATTTGGACGTAACTCAACAGTTCTTCAATTCGGTTTTTGGATTCTTTACGGACCGGATTTGTTTGAACGTTCATTTTGAATCAGCATTGATTGTTCTATTCACTGACTTCGTTGGATTTATTTCTGATTAATTTGGATTTGGCTTAATATAACGGGCTTTACGGGACGAAGATATACTATGAGAACGAGGGTTAAAATGTCGTGGAAAAATACCGAGTTGGAAGACGAGATTCACAAAGCTGTTTGTTAATACGGATAAACGTGACGATATTTGTTCATTTTATGCGTTCTGATAGGCCTAGTTCTGCTAGTTTGACGCTAGATAAGGCACTACTTGTGGAGAAACAAATGGAAAAGAGACCCAAATTAGAAAAAAGGCTTAGAATCTTGAAGCTTCAAGATGGGGTTGAGCTTACTGAATTAGAATGTAACGTTAGAGAGGAGGACAATCAGTTGCCTATAGATAATCGTGGAGTAAATACTAAAATGAAAAGGTGTTTGAATGGTAATACTGGTTTTAGTGGTTGTTCGGGGGAACCACTCAACACTCCAAAAAACAAATAGGTCGATGAGGTTAAGGATACGCTATGTACTGTCGTTACTAGTGTTGCTGTGCCCAGAATTGATATTATGTATTTTGATAGACATGCTGGTCATTCATTTTATTGGCGATTACGAAAGCGAACTGTTTGATAAAGTCGAATGTCATATCTGTTTTACAACTGTAGAAGAAAGGCCGGGAAGGTTATTGCGGCTTACATCTCTTTGCCTATTCACTTGAGTTACGACGGAGAGAATCAATTTGTGTATGATTTGTTTGGAGGCTACAACCTTTCTACTTGTTAGCCAATTATGAAGTTACTCAACGATAAACCTGCTGGAAGTCCAGCCGACGAATTGACTGACTTTAGGTTTAGGCTGCGTAGTATATGTATCACGTCCAAACGTGTGGGACATATATTCGGTGCGAAAGTTGAAACTGGCAACATTTTTTTCACTTGCTTCATATTTACTTTCGACTAGCTCATTTATAGTATGTAATATACTGAGATGATAATCGGGTATATTCTACACTCGAAAGGTAGATACTGAAGGTCATTTACCAATTAATACATATCCATCGTAAACTTTTCTAAATATTTTATATGAGCTCACAAGATTCAATATCATCAGGTTTCTGTCTCCTGATTATGCCAACTGAGATATAAAAAATCGTAGGATTACAGCCTACTTCGGTATTAGTACAACTAAGATAATAAACCTAGTCACCAAATTACAGATATGCGATGATGTGACTGCCTAATATATAAGGTCTTGATTGGAAGACACTTCCATGTCTTTACTGACTCGTCCCGCCGTGATAACTTGCAATATAACGTCCCAAATTTCTGAACAATACATATGAGCTGGCAAGAGTGTAATGTACTTGATACAATAAGCAAGAGGTTATATATATTGACCACACCCGCATGGGCGAGCCACTCCCTTTCCATTCATCGTTCTTGTTAGGGCGATCCCGGTGGTAGTAAAGAAGACTAATGGTAGCTTCCGTTTATGTGCCGATTACTCAACCGGGCTAAATGAAGCCCTAGAAACTCATCAGTATCCACTACCCCTACCTGAAGATCTTTTTGCTAAACTGAATGGTGGTAAGCTCTTTGCAAAGTTGGATTTATCAGAAGCTTATTTACAAATTTTTGTCGCTGATGAGTGTAAAAATCTGCTCACCATAAACACACACCAGGACCTATTCCGGTATAATCGACTATCTTTCGGAGTCAAGACTGCCCCATCCATATTTCAACAAGTGATGGACACTATGCTACAGGATGTTCCACGTGCTGCAGCTTATCTGGATGATATAATAATTACGGGAGTAGACAGAATAGACTTAGAAAAGAAGCCTGATCAGGTGCTGTCGCGAATAGCAGAATATGGACTTCAACCCCGTGCAGAGAAATGTAACTTTTGTATGCGAAAGGTAAGCTACCTCGGATTTATAATCGACAAAGATAGCAGAAGACCAGATCCAGAGAATACTCAGGCAGTGAAAACTATGTCTAGGCCGACGGACGTCCCTACACTACGATTCTTTTTGGGACTAGTTAGTCATTATAGAGCTTTTATTCCTAACCTTCATCACCTGCGTGCCCCCATAAAAAACCTTCTGGCGAAGAATGTAAAATGGGATTGGTCTGCGAATCGCCAAGCCGCTTTTGAGGAAATCAAGAAAATACTAGTCTCGGATCAGTTGCTCACCCATTGCGACACATCCTTACCCATTGTAGTAGCGTCAGATGCTTCAAACCACGGCACTGGAGCAGTTATTTCTTATATCATGCCAGACCGGTCTGAGAAAGCCATATTGCATGCAGCTAGATCATGAATTACAGCAGAACGTAGCTACAGTCAGGTCGAGAAGGATGCATTGTCGATTGTCTTTGCTGCAATAGAGTTCCCCGAGATGATATTCGGACGCCAGTTCACCATACTAACCGACCATAAACCGTTGTTAGCCATTTTTGGGTCGAAGAAAGGTATCCCGGTATACACAGCCAGACTTATCAATGGCGACGGGGAAAACTGCAATGAATATTTCTTTCGAGTAACTAGAAGCTTATATGGAATTTCAAGAAAAGTGATTCGAACAGTCGCAAATCAGAATCATGGGAGCCAGAAAATGTGCCTGTTCCAACAGAACCCTGCTTATAGTGAATTACAAGTATCCCATACTGATTCAGTCATTGATGCAATCCGTGAATTTAATGTTGATGGTGTAGCAGGTGTTTCCTTGACTCTTGGTTTAAGAAGTATGAAAATTTGTTTCGTATTGATCTCTGCAGACTGTATGACGCCTCGAAAGTCACAATACTTCTGAGAAAACTTGGGACGATAGAACATGAACGCCATAGTAACCTTATTCTGCCAAAGAACCCACGAAACTTTGGTTTTGACGAAACAATTAAAACCCTGTCTCAAATCTTTGGAGAACAGTCATCTCTATTTAATATCCGTTACTAGCAATTGAAGATAACGAAGGAACCAGGAGATGACTAGGTGAAACATGCAGGAATTGTGAACCGAGGATGTGAAACGTTCAAGTTGTCTTCCATTACTGAAAACCAGTTCAAATGCCTAGTATTTGTCCGTAGCCTGCGTTCACCTGAGGATGCTGACATCTGAACGGGAATCCTAAGCAAGTTTGAACATTGTCCCAACATGACCCTGCAGGAAGTAACTACTGAATGTCAAAGGTTAGTAAATTTGAAGCATGATACCTCGATGGTAAAAAACGCTAACCAGCTCCTCCACGTCAATGCTATCGCGAGAAAAGTCTTACAAGGTTCCAGCACGTAGAATTATCTTAATGACAGTGGCAAACCATCATCCCCATGCTGGTTATGTGGCGGTTGGCATTTCGAAAGGTTTTGTCCGTTTAAAAGTCATCGTTGTATTACGTGTTCCAGAAAAGGACACAAAGAAAGCCATTGCAAAACCCGAAAACGCCGTCAACCTGAAGTGTATTCTAAAAGATTCAAGCTACGTACAGCCAAATTGACGGTAGCTCTTAACAGAACTGGCTCCCATTATCGTAGAAAGTAGGTTTCCCTAAGATTAATGGGTATGATGCCCGCTTACAGCTAGACACAACCTCGGATATAACACTTATAAGCAGGAGAACGTGGGAGAAAATTGGGAGACCGAGGATATATTCAACTCATTAATCAGCACATAGTGCATCCGGAGGGATTCTAAACATTGCTGGCGAGATTCATTGTGAAGTGACGGTCCAAGAGTTTACGGAGAAGGGAGTAATATTTTTGACAGAACGTCCATCACTCGACTTATTGAGGCTTGATTGAATAGAAGGGTTGAAATTAACAGACAATCCCATAAACTCGATCTGTAAAAACGTCAGTATGTCGAATGTTGAGAAGAAAACCTCAGTGGAAGCATTATTAAAACGACACAAAATGGTATTCAGTGATGATCTCAGAGAACGTACTAAATTTAAAGCTGATCCTACCCTTCGGCAAGAATCAAAGCTGGTGTTTCGACCTAAGAGACCTGTACCATATGCCGCCCTCCCAGTGGTTGATCAAGAGATGGAAGGACTTTATAAATGGGGTGTCACTGAACCGGTGAATTTCTCAGGAACGGACTGAACCTATAGCAGTAACTTGGGGGTATGAGGATCCCAAATTGTTTCGTGGGGGAGGATAAAGTGGGAAAATTCAGTCTGGATACCAAACCCACATCTTCAAAAAAAGGGTATGTGTTGGGGCGATCCTGAAAATTTCCCGCAATGAACAAGAAAAGCTCAAGAAACATTAGTAAGCGTTTTATCCAATCAGCGTTTGGCTAGAAGTTCCACTAGAAACATCACGAAAGTGAAACTTCACATGTAGAGGTTCTGATTGGCTGATTACTACACTGCTACTATGTTTAGTAGCATTCCAGAATTTTCAGCAAAACCCAAGGACTTCTAAAATACTATAAAAACCCTACATTTTCTGTACATAAGTGAACCTTTGGAGTAGAGCGCTTCTCACATATTTTGCGCCTTTTCTATCGTGTTCAAGTCACTGTGTAGTTCTAGCTTGGGGGTTACGAGACTAGCTTAGGATCCGAGTATAGAGTTCAATCAACAAGACTTATCAGTTCTCACGTTCACTACTGTCGACCTTCTCTTAGTGTTACATGTCGGATTTAGATCTTCTCAGTAACTACACACTCATCTCCAAAGGTCGCGTGGTTAGGAAACAATACCACCACATACCGATTTGATTGCACTTGATAACTTAGCGCCTAATATCTGAAATACTTTGTACATCCAAAATCAATTGTTTTAGCATTAAACAGGTTAATGCTTAATATTATGTATAAACTCATATATTACATCTGGTTGGCGAAATCAACGGTCACACAGCTTTCCATTATGACCAGTATTTCCAGTAGAAGAGATTTATTATTTAATTCCCAAAAACCAACCGAAAAGTGGAAATATCTAATCACTATGTATGAAAAATCAGTACTTGACAAAGTCAAACTTTAGTCTTCTGATTTTCACGTTTCCTATCTATAAATATCACTTTCACTGCCTGGTTCGCTGTGTAACAAGCTCTCGTTGTTTTGATTTACACAAATCTGTATTATAGATAGTATGAGAGTTGAAGAACATTTAGCACTAAATTATGTTAAAATTTAGCTGCTGCGGCGATACCAAACAGCTTACTGATTCGAGCAATAATATTAACTCATCGGTTCTACAGTATAACGTGGAACGTCCGCTCTTTTGATAATTTTCTTGCTTTGGGTAACAAAAAAGGATGCAAGGTTATTTCTTATGGAAATGTAGGTGTTGAGAAGGTGGGATCCCCAATACTATTTAGAACAGACGTTGCCACTAGTGAAAGTGATCCGTTCACAGCAAAGTGTTCTAGACTAGTTATTCTCTTGTTTACAATATCATTAGGCTTGATGTCCTTCAAAACAGAAAATATTGGTTGCATTCGATGGGTCGTTTTAAGACTTGGAGATAGTGTGGATTCAGTTGCCAATGCGAAAGAAACAGGTTTCGTTAACTTTCCTTCTGCACCTTGTTTATGATATAAAGTACTGCTGTAATTCGCCAAACAACCCTTCCAACCCCTCAAGTGGTATGCCGACGGTAAGAGTTAGTACAAAAGGTATAATACCACCATGCACTGAAAAACCAATGCTCTGTTCTCGTCATTAGGTTATGCTTAGGTTAAAATACGAAATTTCACGAAACAAGTCTTCTCCTCTCCTCTGGTTTTGTCATACGACTCTAATGGTACTTCCCATAATTTCGCATGGAAAGCTGAAAACTACTGCTGTAAACTCGATGTCCTGATTACTTAGTGGGTCACTTATACATATTGTTGTTTATATATGGATGATTAGAAGTTATTGTGCTGACAAGCTAGTTGTGATCATTAGGTCAAGGAGAAGCTTTAAATCGATCCGTTTGAAATGAATTCAGCTCACATAATGCTCTTAACGATGATGTACTGTACGATGTCTTTAGTTAATTGAATGCTTGTGAGTCGATAATGGGACTGAAGTACATGTGATTTTCAGAGAGAGCATAAGTTTTAGCCACGGGGGATATAACTCGCAAACCATTTCTATGACAGTGTTGTGGAATTTCTGACAGTGTTTGTGTAAATACAACAATGACGCTTTCAGTTTGCAGGAGATTTGCTCGACTACTAACTCCGGTGAGTTGTACAAACGGCTGTCATCAAAACCCTAACCAGACTGATGAACACCCGTAGCATTTACTAAGGAACCAATTGAAAGGAAAGATATTGTTTTTGGGGATCATCAATGTTAGATTAAGGTGACAGTGGGAGAGCTGAACTGTTTGGGGAAATAATTATTGGTCAAATTATTGACTGATTTAGTTCTTATTTTCGTGGTTCATATCAGTCATATTACTTGACTGTCAAATCGTAAAAAAGATTTATGGCGATATCGAGAAGCTATCATAAATAGGTACTTAAAGTTTTGATTTGGCATTAACCATGAGAAAAGAAGAAAGGTGATGTTGTTTTAGACGCTATTGAGGATCACTAACAAGTGTCGAACTGTTGTTTAATCTAAAATGCTTCGTCTAAAAACAACTCTCTTGTAGTAGTGTGTTATCATATGAAACCATTGAATGTATCTTATTCCAAAAGCGAGTTTGTGATGAACCTTTAATTATAATACATATGCATGTATAGTCTAGATGGGTATAAGATGCCGAATACTGCAAAGTACCGTAAGCTTAATAGATCATTTAGTGAACTAATGAAACACCTGGGTTGTTTTAGGAATTCGTCGCTACTGCTAGGGACAATTGTACGTAAAAATTTCCCTCCTTGTTATCCTTATTTGAATAAACACACAAAAATTGATAGACCAAAGATTTAGTAGATACATGGTTAAATTGTAGGCTAAAGTCAAATTTGTTGCTATCCTTGTCTGAATAATCGATCATGCTTATGTAACTTTATTGATCATGAATAGAAAATTTATGTTGTTTCTGCTTGTTTAAAGTGCCTATATATGCCATCATTATTGCTTCGTTCATATTCAGCCCACTGATATCTTTTGAGTCCAGGCATTGGAAGGCCGTGATTCCTTATGACTTTAGGTCGATTTAGTTTTAGGGGCTGTCTGCAAGACAGACTGATTCGTACCATGTAAGACTGTGAGCATCAAGAAGCCTATGTAAGTATTGAGTTCAAATTAGAGGTTACCTCCAAGTCAACCTGCCGTCAATTGTCCTTTATGGCTGACATTTAAACACTTGAAATTACAACGACCGTATTCAGTAACATATTTCAGTCCAGATCTGCCAATAAAATTAAAATCTATGACAGCGTCATCTCTGCTTTCCAGAAAGGTCGAGAAAGGGGAAGTATTCAGTTGGGAATTCGTTGTCAGTGAAGAGCCAGTCTTTGTACAGCGAGGTTTGATTTTTTTTCACCTAGCTTCTGACTTCTCACTTTCAAATAATCCCAGATCTTCAGTTTTAGGTCAAAAAACCGAGTTTCAGGAGAGCAATCACTTGCGATGTACATGGGACCAACGAAGTTATCTTCCGGTAGGTTGAAGTATCAAAAGGTCGGTTTGTCATATTACATGTCTCGCTTGAACTTCTGGCTATTCTCAGAGTCGTATTACATAAACGCATGCATATTTGTGTAAGCTTTTCTTATCAATAAGAAACCATGCAAAACCTTATTCTTAGAAGTCATAACTTTGGTTATGCAATACATCATTTAACAAAAGGACGACTCCAATGTATAAAGGGGTACATTTGGATGTGAATGTTTTCGATGCGGTTTATGAAGTAGAAGGCATGCCTACTCTGAGGGATTTTGATCATAGATATTTTTAAAAGATTGCTTGCGTATTTTGGAACGGCTCGTCGTTAATGATAACCACTTCAATTGATCATTCCGTTTGGACAATGGTGGCATATGACGACTCCCAAATACTACGAAACGCGTGTCTTCCATTCTACGGGTAGTCACTATAAAACTGTAGAGAAAACTCGTAGATAGTATCTCTGTTTCAACTATTTCACTATACCGACTGAACATTTTATAGCACGAATCATCATTCAGTAGTGTTGTATTCCATAATAGCTCATTTTTGCCTAAATATCTGTCAAACAGCATAACTTAAATGAAACCACTATAATGCGAGGCACACAGTTGTGAAGAATTTCATAGTCTCTACAATCAATATCCAACCATAAATTGTTCATCTGAAATACAACTGAGCAGTGCGTTTTAGATGTTGATTTCATGAGACAAGAGAAATATTGAAATTTTGTTCAGTGAAATGAGAAGACTGTTGAGAAAACTAAATTGAACTTCTCAAATTACATCTAGATCATTTGACATTATGGACTGCATTGAGAATGCTCTGTGACTCGTAGTCGAGCCGACATGTGAAATGATTGGTCATTTTGAGGTTAAAATAAGAGGTGCCGTATTTATTTACTAGAAAACATGAAGATTGGTACAAGGAGGCACCAAATGTATATGCAGCACACATTGTGATTGGATTTGTCTGAGGACTGGAATAGTGTTCGTGCGTGAAACCGAAGCAAGTGGTTTTCTTAGGGGGCCACACCACGAGCCTTTGATGTGAAGGTCTGATCCACAAGGCAGTGGAGCAACGTTAGACGATACAGTCCCATGGTAGTCGTTGACCAACACGGGTTCATACGCTGATACGTCTTGTTGGTTGAACGCTATTATTCGGATCCTAAGCTACTTTCGTGACCCCCAAGCTAGAACTACACAGCGACTTGAACACGAGAGAAAAGGCACAAATATGCGAGAAGCACTTCACTTCAAAAGGTTCGTTTGATGTACAGAAAATATAGGACTTTTATAGTATTTTAAAGTCCTTGCGTTTTACTGAAAATTCTAGAATAATGCTAAACATAGTAGCAGTGAATTAATCACCCATTGCACATTCGTCTCAGTCTCTTCCTTCTATGTTTTGAAGGATATTTCGGTAATCGTGAATTGATGAAATTCTCACCCTATTTTCACGACCATCTTCACTGCAAGTGCTAGCATGTTTTTGGTATTTTCTTCTTCATGAAACGTTGACAACAAAGTTTCTCTCGAAACAAAGCTTCTCTTCTCGGCTTATGTTTAACACGTTTCACTTACCTG
>NW_017386069.1:39041-67473 GCF_000237925.1 Schistosoma mansoni
AACAAAAGGACGACTCCAATGTATAAAGGGGTACATTTGGATGTGACATTATCATAGGCCCACTAAATGTTTTATTACCTACCTGTTGTAATTTAGATAATCAAACCACTATATAAAAGTATGTGTGAGTTTGATTGAACGCATGTCTGCAGCTATTCATTGTATGGGGTTTGAGTGTGATATTAAAGCAGCCTCTAACTGATGGTGAACAAGTACTACCATTCCATCAGCCTAAGGATGATGCACAGTGTAACGTATCCTGTTGAAGCCAATAAGTTTAGCCAAGTTGTCGAATATCTCAGATTCAAAATGGGCTCATTTACTTGTTGTCATTGTAATAGGCATACCAAAAGTGTTCACCCATTTCTGAATGAAGAATTTGGCCACCGTTTCAGCCGTGATGTTGATTATTGATATGGCCATAGGAAACCTCGTGGATTTGTTTATTCATGTGAATAGACAACTAAAACCGTCAGAATGCGGTTAAGGACCTATTAAATCGATATGAACATGGGCAAAGTGTGAACCTTGCTATGAGAAAACTCCAATAAGCGAACCCGTGTGACTGTTCAAGTTTGACTGTTGACACGCCGAGCACTCTCTAATACATTTGTGTACATCTTTTTGTTGAGTTGATCATACATATCTAGCACCAGTTAGTTTGGTAGAAGCTTTTGCACCATATTGGGACAAAGTATGAAAGTTATTAGATGTTGATTGTGATGTAGTTCTGGGGACGAATGCTCAAGGATTTAACACCGGTAGAGATAGACACTGTTGTGACAATCAAAGTTCGACTCTCAGAATTTGATCGTAGAGGCCCTACGCTGTGGTTTGCTCAAGTAGAGCCTTGTTTCTCGAAACACAAAAATAAATCAGAGGGAATTCGCTATGGAAATATGTGCTTTGTTTTCCTTCCTTCAGCCACCGAAGCCCGCGACTTAGTTCAAAACCCACCAACATCACAACCATACACCATTTTAGGACGAGGGATAATGAATCACCCATCTTTATCAGATGGTTTAATAATTCAAAGGCTTTTCCAGGGTGAAACATTGGGTGGTGGGTCACCATCACAGTTTCCACGTGAAAGTCACACGGGTGTTCTCTAGACTTTGAAGACTAGCATGAGATAAGCTTAAAATCGCTGGAGCCGAATCCGACTACATGCTACAGCTGGGTATCACCCGTCCGGCTGATAGCCGATGGGGATTCCCTAATCATGTGGTCTCAAAGAAAAATGAAGGAGATTGTCGACGGTGTGGGGATTAAGAATCCCTCAACCGTCAAACCGTACCAAACAGGTACCCGATACCTCTCATCCAAGATTTTACAAACGGATAACACGATATGAACATTTTTACTGAAATCGACTTAGCTAGCGGATATTAAAATATCTCGACATCTGTAAAAGATATCTCTGAGACATCTATTACCACACTTTTTGGGCTATTCGAGTTTGTACTCATGCCATGCTGAGTATGTGTAAAATTTGGTGAGGTGATATGACTTTCTTTGCATTTTATGCAATTCGAAGTTTCTTTCAGTGTCAAACATCATTTCTCAGTGTCGAATATAAGTTTCTATCTCTCTAAAAATCCATTATCAGGATTTCCAGATCTAAATCGGCTACGGCGAACACCTGGGAGGATTGCCTTCCCAACCTCAGCCAGTAACAAATTCAAAATTTCAAAACATGCTCTCAGAGCTTCCTGAAGGAAGGAAAACAAAGCACATATTTCCATAGCGAATTCCCTCTGATTTATTTTTGTGTTTCGAGAAACAAGGCTCTACTTGAGCAAACCACAGCGTAGGGCCTCTACGATCAAATTCTGAGAGTCGAACTTTGATTGTCACAACAGTGTCTATCTCTACCGGTGTTAAATCCTTGAGCATTCGTCCCCAGAACTACATCACAATCAACATCTAATAACTTTCATACTTTGTCCCAATATGGTGCAAAAGCTTCTACCAAACTAACTGGTGCTAGATATGTATGATCAACTCAACAAAAAGATGTACACAAATGTATTAGAGAGTGCTCGGCGTGTCAACAGTCAAACTTGAACAGTCACACGGGTTCGCTTATTGGAGTTTTCTCATAGCAAGGTTCACACTTTGCCCATGTTCATATCGATTTAATAGGTCCTTAACCGCATTCTGACGGTTTTAGTTGTCTATTCACATGAATAAACAAATCCACGAGGTTTCCTATGGCCATATCAATAATCAACATCACGGCTGAAACGGTGGCCAAATTCTTCATTCAGAAATGGGTGAACACTTTTGGTATGCCTATTACAATGACAACAAGTAAATGAGCCCATTTTGAATCTGAGATATTCGACAACTTGGCTAAACTTATTGGCTTCAACAGGATACGTTACACTGTGCATCATCCTTAGGCTGATGGAATGGTAGTACTTGTTCACCATCAGTTAGAGGCTGCTTTAATATCACACTCAAACCCCATACAATGAATAGCTGCAGACATGCGTTCAATCAAACTCACACATACTTTTATATAGTGGTTTGATTATCTAAATTACAACAGGTAGGTAATAAAACATTTAGTGGGCCTATGATAATGTCACATCCAAATGTACCCCTTTATACATTGGAGTCGTCCTTTTGTTAAATGATGTATTGCATAACCAAAGTTATGACTTCTAAGAATAAGGTTTTGCATGGTTTCTTATTGATAAGAAAAGCTTACACAAATATGCATGCGTTTATGTAATACGACTCTGAGAATAGCCAGAAGTTCAAGCGAGACATGTAATATGACAAACCGACCTTTTGATACTTCAACCTACCGGAAGATAACTTCGTTGGTCCCATGTACATCGCAAGTGATTGCTCTCCTGAAACTCGGTTTTTTGACCTAAAACTGAAGATCTGGGATTATTTGAAAGTGAGAAGTCAGAAGCTAGGTGAAAAAAAATCAAACCTCGCTGTACAAAGACTGGCTCTTCACTGACAACGAATTCCCAACTGAATACTTCCCCTTTCTCGACCTTTCTGGAAAGCAGAGATGACGCTGTCATAGATTTTAATTTTATTGGCAGATCTGGACTGAAATATGTTACTGAATACGGTCGTTGTAATTTCAAGTGTTTAAATGTCAGCCATAAAGGACAATTGACGGCAGGTTGACTTGGAGGTAACCTCTAATTTGAACTCAATACTTACATAGGCTTCTTGATGCTCACAGTCTTACATGGTACGAATCAGTCTGTCTTGCAGACAGCCCCTAAAACTAAATCGACCTAAAGTCATAAGGAATCACGGCCTTCCAATGCCTGGACTCAAAAGATATCAGTGGGCTGAATATGAACGAAGCAATAATGATGGCATATATAGGCACTTTAAACAAGTATGAAACCAGTGCACACAGGCACCAAGAAAAGATTAGCATAGATACCAGATTAGGCTGGTCTGTAGATTGGCCTCTAGCTGGGAGAAATTATTCCGTCCCTCATTTTGAGGAGCTCAAATCGGAGTTTCCGAGTTGCGAGGTCTTAGTAACCCAATGAAAAACGATGGCGATCCTCCAAAGTCGCGATACAAAGGTATTTTTCAACGTTTTAGCTATCAGGTACAATGTGCATTTACTATGGATTCATTTGCATTTCAACAGCAGTCTTCGAGGTAAACCTAAGCACTGGGTTGATGTATCAGGAACCGCAGCATCTAAATACGGGCACTTCTCGTGTCTCCGATATGGTCTACCCTGGCTTACCGAGAGAAGTGGCTCCAATCACGAAAACACGTAAGTGTAGTGTCCTCACATAAGCAGAATTATGCCGTGATCCCAGACAATAGTCAGCTGACTTATATCATGATGTTCTTCAAAAGAGACTGATGCAGGCAAACTACAAACTAATAACAGACAGCACGTTCTTCAGCATCCTTAAATGCATTGGAGTCTTCGATACACAATAGTTTACGCGACTACTTGTTGTCCATAGTATTCTTTCACTCCAACAACACGGCTTCAGGAAGTACCACTACTGTACTACGAATCTGTTGATTGTTATGGATGGGTGGACAACTATTTTCGACTTTAGTTGAAGATAAACATGATATATCTCGATTTATCAAAGACATTTGAAGGGGTCAGTTACATACGTGTAGATCACTAACGTAGGTGATCCGTGTCGAATAACTGGGGGCCTACTCGGGTTGGAGGGGAATAATATGGCCAATAAGCTAATGTCAAAGCCCCACCACGAGGTTAGTACCCAACGTGGATTACCTTTCTCTTTGTATCCAGATACTACGACTGCTTTGATGACTATACAACACAAACAACGTTATTACGGAAATATGTTAGTGAGAATAGGTACGGTAAACAGAGTACAATCACTGTTGCATGGGCCAGTCCAAGGTGTGCAATTAACTGGTGCACGTTGGTTGCCCTTAACTTTGACGAGGATCGGTGAACTGTTCGACATTCCATGACCCGATTGTCGGATGATTTGGCTGGGGTCCAGTGACATTTGATCGACCCTACATGTGCCTCGTCAGTAAGTTCAAGCTGTTAGGCATCAAATCTAAATAATCGGCAATTGGGAATTAAGGTAAACTTCATTTTTTCTCGGGTTGACCTAGTAGGGTCCTCCAGGGTTTAGTACCAGAACCCTTTCTTTTGTGAATTTATACCAAAGGCCTTCCGTAGAAAATGTTCGATTTATTACTCTCCACTGATGTTAAACTTTGCAGAAGTCTGTAGCCAAAATAATAATTTGTGACTTCAAGAGGACCTGAATCGACTTCAGTGTTGGGCTGATGACAGAGGACTTGCCCCCAACACTTCAAATTGTATAGTATTCCGTCTGAGAAATGCTATAAACTACATGTATAACTTAGGCAACTCCGCCTCAGAGGAATCTTAGGCTGAAAATAAACTGATAGTCCTGATATCCGATGGTCTATAGTCTATCTGTGACAGAAATGCCTTTTCGAACAAACCTTGCACTGGTAATGTTAAAGTGCATTTCTGACAAGTTTGACAGTGAAAATTCCAACTCGATCTTTGACAGTTTAATTTGGCCCCATTTAGCGTACGAAAATACGTTTCTTCCTTCATCTCAAAAGGATTAGAATATTCCGAAATATACCCAAAGGAGAGCTACTATTTGCGAGAAGTCAGGTCTTGTAGTTAGTCGCCGGCCGAGATTATTCTGGAGTTATTCAATGGGAAACTCGAGAAACTCTTCATGACTCTGAGCTATTCGAACGTCTGTCGAATTATTAATGTCAATCACACTAATTACGTTTTCATCACTAAATTGAGCAATGATAGATACTAATCGGTTCAATGATCTAAAGGATTTTCATTCTAATAGAATGGAAAATAGTCTGAAAAAACCTTTTCCTATTTTATCGCAACCTGAACTTTGAATCTTCCTTAGTTTAAACGTAGTTTCGTGAGCGTTGCAAATCGATTGTTGACGGTGGTTACTTTCGTTTCTGGTCAGGCTTAGTATGTGTGCACTAAATGCGTAAGTCTAAGCGTTGTTTTAAAAAAAATATCATATGATTTTGTCGAACTAATATGATAATCGTACCTATAATTCAATAACAGGAATCCAAGTAATGATCCTTCATCGGGGGAAAAAGTCAAATTCCATCGTTTGATTGTTGACGAACCGGTGAAAGATGATAACTCGGTCGTTTATTTATCTCAGGTGAGTGTACTTTCTCAATAAACATAATCTTCTAGGCGAAGATGGATAGTATGAATTTGTTTCGTGGTGATACTGTGTTGGTCAAAGGTAAAAAACGTAAAGAAACGGTATGTGTGGCCATTGTGGACGAGAGTTGCCCAGACGACAAGATTCGTTTAAATCGTTGTATTCGCAGTAATCTACGAGTAAAGCCAGGAGACATTATCAGTATAAAAAGTCTTCCTGACATCCTCTACGGCAAACGCATCCACGTTCTGCCTATTGACGATACTATTGTTGGTCTTACGGGGTAATGTCTTTCGTGTCGTAATGAATCTCTAGAAATCTATATGAAGCTTTTCTAAAACCATACTTTTTGGCTGCCTACCGACCTGTACATAAAGGTGACATATTTATCGTACGTGGTGGAATGCGAGCTGTTGAGTTCAAAGTAATTGAAACAGACCCATCACCTTATTGCATTGTTTCCCCCGATACCACTATTCACACGGAAGGAGATCCAGTTAAGCGAGAGGTATGTGCGGCTTGATTACTTATTATTCACTTATAGGATGAGGAAGAGAAGCTGAATGAAATAGGTTATGACGACATAGGAGGTTGTCGTAAGCAGCTGGCTCAAATAAAAGAAATGGTCGAGTTACCTCTTCGTCACCCTCAGCTATTCAAGGCTATAGGTGTGAAACCTCCTCGCGGAATACTCCTCTATGGACCCCCTGGTACTGGAAAAACCTTAGTTGCTCGGGCAGTAGCCAATGAAAGTGGGAGCTTTTTCTTCTTAATTAATGGTCCGGAGATAATGTCGAAATTAGCCGGCGAGTCAGAATCTAACCTGCGCAAAGCGTTTGAAGAGGCAGAAAAAAATGCACCAGCCATTATCTTTATTGATGAACTTGATGCAATCGCTCCCAAGAGAGAAAAAACCCACGGTGAGGTAGAACGCCGCATCGTTTCCCAATTGTTAACATTAATGGATGGTTTAAAACAACGAAGCCATGTAATTGTCATGGCTGCTACAAATCGTCCTAATAGTGTTGACCCCGCGCTGAGACGCTTTGGTCGTTTTGATCGTGAAATAGAGATAGGTATTCCTGATAGTATTGGAAGATTGGAGATTTTGCGGATACACACCAGGAATATCCGGCTGGCTGAAGATGTTGAACTTGAGAAAATAGCTAACGAAGCTCACGGTCACGTGGGAGCTGATCTAGCTTCATTGTGCTCAGAAGCTGCCCTTCAACAAATAAGAAATAAAATGAATCTCATTGACTTGGAAGACGACACAATTGATGCCGAAGTATTGAACTCGTTGGCGGTAACGATGGATGACTTCCGTTGGGCCTTAGGAAAGAGTAATCCGTCTGCTCTTCGCGAGACCACAGTTGAGGTACCTAATGTCACATGGGATGATATTGGTGGGTTAGAAAATGTAAAACGAGAGCTCCAGGAACTGGTTCAGTATCCTGTTGAACATCCTGACAAGTTCCTGAAATTCGGCATGACTCCTAGCAAAGGTGTCCTGTTTTATGGTCCTCCAGGCTGTGGTAAGACATTGTTGGCGAAGGCGATTGCGAATGAATGTCAAGCTAATTTTATCAGCATCAAAGGACCTGAACTCCTTACTATGTGGTTTGGTGAATCTGAAGCAAACGTTCGGGACATTTTTGATAAAGCTCGGCAAGCGGCACCGTGTGTGCTTTTCTTTGATGAACTGGACTCGATTGCCAAAGTAAGTAGCATTTCAACACTTCAGTTGATTGAGTTTGTTTACATATAATGCTTATATAGCAAGTCTATTTGTGTTTAAGAAGTGTTGTTTAATTAGCAGGCATTTCAAATCAACTTTAAATTCCATATTTTGTGAGACCTACGTTGCCCAGCTCTGATTTGAAGAAACGCTATGGATTTGACTAAGTTTGTTGTCTCCGGTCCGTTTTGGTATACATGCGATAAATCAATTGGCTTGCAATAAAGTGTTGTTCAGCTTATCAAAAGTGTGACTGTGAAACTCCACGTCAGTACTAACAAGAAAGATTAAAATAATCGTTAAAGTGCCATATCCAGGAACAAGTGCACTCCTACTGTTGCATTTGGATATTCTTAGTTACTCTTTCAAATACTAGTTTCTGACGTCTTGATAGTCGCTTGTAGGCTCAAATTCCTGTTCAGTATTGTTGTACTAATCTAGTCCAGTTAACCTACAACTCTGATCTTAGTTTCTACACCTGTAGACATTAGAGACAGTTGAGAGATGGCAAAAATGTTTGCATAGCTGTCCATAGGGTCACGTTGTTTATTCAACTAACTCATGCCCATATCCGATTCTAATGTAATGTATAGGCAACTTACTAGTGTTTCTGTCCTGTATACTATGTATTTAGCCGGTGAACCATCCCCTACATTAAGTTCTGTCACTATTTCTCTTCATTTTTGTACAAAGAAACCCAGTAGGTGCTTTTCCTAATCAGTACGTGGTTTTTACGCTATGGCTGTTGGGTAAGCGTCTGATTCATTGATTAACTTCATAGAATTTTTTTAATGAGATATGGAGCAAGGATATTCAAATGTTGCCAAGTTTTTGATGCGAGATAGTCACTGCTAATTGATTAACAAATAATTAGATGGTGAGCTATTTATTGAATATCTCTTCATGCCAGTAAATGTTACTCTGATATTCTCGTCCCAATAAGCGCGTTTCCCATTGCAATGTTCACTTCCATAGGCTCGTGGAGGTAGTGTTGGTGATGCTGGAGGTGCTGCTGATCGTGTTATCAACCAACTTCTAACCGAAATGGATGGTATGTCTGCTAAAAAGAACGTTTTTATCATCGGTGCTACTAATCGCCCAGATATTATTGATGGGGCCATCTTGCGTCCTGGAAGACTCGACCAACTCATTTACATTCCACTGCCAGATGAAGCCTCAAGAGTTAATATTCTAAAAGCTAACTTAAGAAAATCCCCGATTGCAAGGGTAAGTTATTACTTTTTGTCTAATTCTCATTAATAAATCATTTCAATATCGGTCTCCCACATTTTTGATGAAAGTCTAGAATCTGTAAACTTTACTGCACCAAGCATAAGGGCGCCCTTGGATGATATTAGGAAAGTCACACCATGTTCCGAATTTTCTGAATCATAAAGTGTAACTCGAATTTCATTCCTAGTTTGTTGGGAATGTCTTCTGGTACACTTGGTACTAATGTCGATTCAAAGTAGTGAGTGTGCACCTTTGGGTTCTAAGTACGAAGGTGGGAGAAACTTAGTTTCCTTCGGTTCAGGTATTCTGTATTCGTACTACCCATTATATGGCTCAGAATCAGAGATATAGTAGCTATCAATACGTAAACCGAATTCTTTCTACATTTATCACAGAACTCCAATTAGTTACAAACCCACGGTACTGTACTCCTTCCCACTTGAATCTTGTAATTACTGGTTACTCAATACTCTGATAACTTATCTAGATTACCATCACGTGAAGTGCTTTGTACTACAAAGCTTCAAAGTGTTTGTCAAATATTCTAACTGCTCGCTTTAGGGAGTTACCATGCTCTTGATCTAATTAAGTTCCTCTTAATTATCTGATGTTGAATGTGGCAATTTGAACTTGTTTCTCTCATCACATGTTGTATGGAAGTAACCTAAGTTTTCGCGCCAAATTCGGCTGCGAAATAGCATACAACTGAATATTATGCTATCGATGATACTCCTGAATCTCTGAAAAGCCATCTTGCTTATCCTTGCCGCACCAACATATTGTACCTTTTTGCTATTCCAGTGACCTGAAGTAGTCTTTTTAGCTAAAATTTTCTGAAAAGTGACTTCAGAATAGTGCTTATATTGCCAGTGTGTAGAACTTAAGGACTTACGTTTGCTAAAAAGCAGTTTAGTCAGCTTCAGTTCATTGAGACAGTTTTTCCGATATACAGCGTTTAGTTTCCTCAGTATAAAATTCAAAAGTATGTGCAAATATACTGCCTTTCGGTTATTAAGCTTATATAATTACTTGTAGAATACCAGACATCCTGTGCGTCTCTATAATCGTCCTCTTTTGTCGAGTGTAAACAGAACAAAACAAATCAGAAACGTTTGAAACCGATTGGGTGATAAATTTGAACTAAAGCCCACTAGTAAGAAAGAACTCGAGCAGTTATGTTCTAACCACTGGCTTGGCAGGCTGCGGTTTCAAACTTTCCGATTTAGACAGCTAGGTAATATCACTGGTCCTTGTAAAGCTGTGACAGCTGAATCAGTTTTTATTTATTTATTTAAATACATAAATTTTGGTACAGGGAAGCACTAGATATATATGCGCCGCACAAATCTCATTTGATTTGTGTGAGGGCTGTGATACTACCCAGGTGCCCAAACTGAAGCAGGTGGTTTTCTTAGGGGGCCACACCCCGAGCCTTTGATCTAAAGGTCTAACCCACAAGACAGTGGAGCATCGTGAGGAGATGCGGTCCCATGGTAGCCGGTGACCAACAATTGATTCATATGCCATTTGTTCCCTCAGGATACTGGAGCCCATGTGCATCATTGGTTTGGAATCAGGGTTTTCCAACTCCCCTAGGTGAACTTTCCGTGTCCACCAACCAGGTTGAAGCGCCGGACATTCGCTTTTCGTCCTCTCAGTTTCGTAAACAACACCGGTGCCACGAGAAGACAGTGAGTAGGACTTCCCTGGTAGAGGCTATATACACGTGGCCATGTGAGAGCATTTCGAGAGGGAGAGCGGACTCTCTCCACTCTCGGCCGTACCAGGGCATTTGGGGGCTGAATCAGTACTCGAATCATTTTTTTAAATGGTTATTCCTATACATTACCATGGATTGCGCATTTTCAGTTAATTTAACGGTTTATTTGTTAGTATTACACTTGAGACAAATTTCTCGTCTAAAATTGAAGGATTTGGGTAAGAGAGATTTAAGATTTTACAATGAAATCTTTTTAACTGTTTAACAAGCATTTACTGACTCTTGGTCTTTTTCATATTAGGATGTTGACATTAATTTCCTAGCAAAAGCTACTCAGGGGTTTTCGGGTGCTGACCTCACAGAAATATGTCAGCGTGCATGTAAACAAGCAATACGTGAGTCTATCGAGGCGGAAATACGTGCTGAATCTGAGAAAAAAAACAAGCCTAATGCTATGGTGAGTTATTTTTTAGATATCCCACTTTTCTACGTGACCCACTAATAATTACTACAAGATTTTAATCTTCACCTCATTGATAGTAGAGTAACTTAGCAGCATTCCAATGTTCTTTTTATTTGTTTTTTTATTTAAACACATAAACATTGGTACAAGGGGGCATCAAATAGATATGTTTCACACAAATCATTTGATTTGTGAGAGGGATGAGATACTATTCAGGTGCAGGTGGTTTTCTTAAGAGGCCACTCCCTGAGCCTTTGACTTAGAGGACTAATCCAAAAGGCAGTGGAGCAACGTTACAAGTTGGAGTCTCACAGTGGTCGGTGAACAACAGTAGGTTCATACGTCATTTGTTACCTTATGATCCTGGAGTCCTTGTGCATCACTGGTTTAGAAATCAGGGTTTTCCAACTACTCTAGGTGGACCCTCTGTATCCACCAACCCGGTTAAAACGCCGGACATTCACTTTTCGTCCTCTCAATTCCGTAAACAACATCCCCACCGCAAGAAGGCAGTGAGTAGGACTTCTATATCAGGGGTTGTATACACGTGGCCATGTGAGAGCATTTAGAGAGAGAGAACTGGCTTTCCCCACTCTCAGCCGTACCATGATATTTGGGGGCAATATTCTTTTCGGCTTTTCCAAATCGTGGCTGTAAGGAATCACGTAGCTCTTCGAGTCTCAAACCGTGCATTCGTAATACTGTCATGTATTGAGATAAGATGGTGGTTGGAGGTGGTCAACAGAAAACCCTGGACCCGGGTTTCGTGCTACTTGGCACTCGTCAGCAAGGTGTACCTGTAATCTTGAGGGAACTGGTGCTCCCTGACGGATTCGATCCCGCGTCACTCAGCTTCACAGTCAGAGACGTTACCACTAAGCTATTCGGGCCGCGACCGACCACCCAGTAGTCAATCAATTGTGACTGTCATGTATAAACGGTCGTAGGGAAAGCGGCTCGTTTTTTGTTTGGAGCTCACGAGGATGACCTAAAGTACACACATTAGTTTAGAATAATATTCAGGTTTTAATATGATGTGAAGCTACTTTGCCAACTTTACGTCTTTTCTGACGATAATTTGTATTCTTCTGAGTCACATTTTTGACATTCATTCATCTATGTCTTTCTATGTATTCGTCATCAAAAAAACATTTAATTTAAGTGATGGTCATGAAAAACCTGTTCATTTACTTGTTAGCAACTGTACGACCGATTTTTATGTGCTCTATGGCTTTATTAACATCAATTTCAACCTGACTACTATTTTCAATCCATGTATGCATTGTGTGATCTCTGCAATCAATCTTAAATGTTTTTTGCTATAACGATTCTTCCATGCATGTATTAAAATTAGCAACCTATCACAACCGTACAGTATCTTATACCTTACGGCGGTAACCATCTCTTCGATGTACAATTAGTAAAGACGTAGTCAGGAAGTAAATTAAAAGGTCGATGTATGTTCTAATCCTCAGTCTTCATAAATTATAAACTGGTGAATATTGCTTGTCTCAAAACAAAGCCGAACAGGTGTTAATTATCAATCGTTGCTTAATTTGTTCTGCTTTTGTTAACCCTAATATGGAAAACCAACTATAGTTGCTTTGATTAATCAGGACTAGCAGACTTCCAAGAATTCTTCGTAAAAAAGTACGTATACCAAATGGGCTATGCTAATGTTATCTGATTTATGAGTACAGATCGATAGCAACCGTTTACCCCATCAGATTAAGTGGTTGTCGTAGGAGTGTATAGACAAGCATTGAGAATAAATAATAGAGAACTATATAAAAACCAGCAAGAATAAGAATTGTTAAATGATATGGAGATGAAAACACATAAGATACACTTTGTTCATTCACAGCCGTAGTTGGATGTCATATCTCACTGCACATAACCAAAGCGCTTTTAAATGGACATTTCAAGATGTTAATCATGAATAGGACATGTGAACAATCCAGATTTGTTAGTCAGAGTATACGATACGAGATCATATAATTTCTTACACTTCTCAAAATTAATTGATATATATATATATATATATATATTGTCGATACTTATTCTTTTGCTGCCTTATTTTAGGAAGATGATTTTGATCCAGTACCAGAAATAACTCGTCGTCATTTCGAAGAAGCAATGCGCTTTGCAAGACGCTCAGTGACTGAAAATGATGTACGTAAATATGAAATGTTCGCCCAAACATTGCAACAGTCAAGAGGAATAGGTAACAATTTCAGGTTAGTGTATATATTCTTTTACCGTCTCGTTAATACAAACTAACCTCTAACTTGACATTCTTATTTGTCCTCAATGTACTCCATGTTTATTCAGGAAAATCAAATTAATGTTCATGTATTATTAGAAACTCTTAATGACGATGGTGATTTGCAGTTTTAGACTAATAGATCCATATATTTAACGGTACCTCGAAATCTTTTTTTGAACACATCATGCCTGAACAATACTTGAAGCAATATTCCGAAGGAAGCCTCATGCAACCAATGAATGACATGCCTCAAAATCGTTTGCAATGGCGCAGGTGCATCGATTCTTTGTTTTTCCTCAAATTACAGGATTCTGAATGTTTTGTTTTTATTTCACTAGTTTATATTTTCTCGGATCATATTTCCCTATTACCACTGATACTGCCACTGCCTCTATTATTCTGGGATTTTCCCCGATGACTTCATCTTGTTCTAGCGGAGTATGGCAACTTGAACCGATATACATACGTACCAGGTTCTACGGTTTTGACTGATTCCCAGGCAAAACAACAAACTGTACATACACTGAATAAAAGTACAAATAAATTGAGATACATGAACTTCCTAACCCTAGTTCATCAACTAGGTTTCCCCCAATCATCAGTTCGGGAATATTCAAAATTGGAGGTGGTCAACTCAGATAAAAGATGAATACCAGGAAACAGTTTTTATAGTTAAGATCATGAGTCAATTGAGGCTAGACCACCATCGAAAACCTGGAAGCACTGGACGGCCGTTTCGTCCTATTATGGGACTCCTCAGCAGTGCGCATCCACGAACCCGCTCTCGCGAGATTCGAACCCATGACCTACCAGTCTCGAGCCGGAGCCCTTAACCGATAGACCACTGAGCTGGCATCCAACGGTGTTAATGTCTAACCTCAACCAATCCACGAAATTGCGCAACCAACTTCCAATGTACTGAGGTAGATACCTGTCTCTACCTGACATGGATTAGCTCCACTGGCCACGACTTCTCACTAGAACTCCAGGAATTACCTCAAGGAGCCAGTCACTAGTGAGCATATGATCATTATCACAAGGGGGGTTGTCTGTGTTATTCTGAATAGTAAGAATATCTGTCCCGTTGTGATTTATCAACCATATAAGTACTAATTGGCAATATATTGTAACTAAAACGTCATTTTTCTGAGCAACTTTGAATGATATTCGTTGACTTCATGATTTAGCATTTCCCACCTTCCAAGGCTAATTTTACGGACTAGTTGAACCATCAGCCCAACGGGTAATGTGTTTTACTACTTAGTCTGAAGTCTTTATGTGATCCATACAACTGTAGATTTGTTTAGTAGGCGATAAGTCACGTCTTTTAAAATGTAATGACGATAGTATCTCGAAGTATAAAATAGGGTTCCATTGAGTATTTAAATATAATGGGCACATATTAATTGCAGGCTAAATACATCATCGGACTTATTCTGTATCCTTACGTTTAGTTACAACACTGAAACTAATGGCTTCGTAGGTAATATTCGCATATTCAACCATTATATACAGCCATGTAACTACAACGTAATTCAAGACTACATTATGATCTTTATCTCTTATGAGTATTCAAGCATTTCGTTACATATATATCGGCACGGATTCAAAAACTCCGATTGGCTTAGGCGAGATATCTGTTTACTAAAAGACAAGTTTATTGTGAGGTATTTTGTTCCGTCCTATTTTATGAGTGTAAAACGGCCATTAAGAATAGGGGATATTCTTCCGTTACTAGTGTTCAATCCTAGGTATATTCGAAGCATTTCGCGTGTATCTTGGAATCACTTACTAGACGATGCTGGGAATAAGGATAGGGTACTAGATAATAGTGTCAAATTGATCGATGAGATAGTTAGTCTTCAACTGATATGGTTGAGGAGTATGTTACGTGTGCGTAGCCATCTCATACCTTGACTGGCTGTTGTCTGATGTAGAAATGTGTTGGAATAAATTCAGGGCCATCCGAACCAAATATCAATCCATGGAAACATCGACTTTTGGACTTAGCCATATAAGTAAATCAAGACTACTTAGTTGGGATCCACGTGGTTATTGTAGCCATTATAGAAAATTAAATCAATAACTTACATTGATCGGTAAACACTAGAAAATACGGAAAGTGTATAAAGGTTGGTTGAACACAATTTCGACATTTACCTATTTCTAAAAAGAGGGAGAAAATTTCCTAATAGAAGTTTTTTTAGTTATTTTAGAATTCATTTATATAAACTTAATAATTTGAAGTTGATTAAAAAGAGACTTCGTTCTATTTTCGTTGATAAAAATGTGCTTGTTCACATATTTACATGGAACTATTGTTGTCGAAAGGGTTTAGCTGATGTATGCTTAAAATTATTTAAAATGGTCGAATTAAACTAGATTAATGACCTTGAAACAGTTAGAACTGACCAATCAGGATAAAGATAGTGATTTTTAAGCAAAAAAGGAAAGTGGTTAGCAGTTGAATCCGGGACGTGCGTTTCGTCCTATTTGGGTTTCGTCAGTCGGATGTACCTGTATCCCGGAGTTGATGTTTACTCCGGGATACAGACAGGTACATCCGACTGACGAGTCCCAAATAGCACGAGACGCGCGTCCTGGCATATGTTTGCCTGGCCCTATATACGCACGTACCAGTTTCTCCGTTGCGTTTGACTGACTCACGTGTTCGTTCTAAGTTTCATGAGCATCAAATTAGTGTCGCAGAACAGCAGTTATTGTTTGTATACCACCAACTATATCCGTAAAAATTTATTTTTAATTCATTTTATACTTTTTCTTAACGCAGATTCCCTGGATCAGATGGTTCTGGAATACCTACAAGTACTGGTGGTCAAGGAGGAGGAGGATCAGTCTATGGATCTCAAAATGATGCAGAAGATTTATACAATTAAACGATTGTCACAACCTTTTACTTTTCAGTTAATTAAAAACTTTAGGCTCAAGCTATCCTGTGTCATCAATTTTTACCTACTTAAGCTTCTGGTTTGAATTCTAATTACCACTTAAAAGTAATCAGTTATGTGACGTCTAACTGATTAATTTTTCTTATTCTTTAAACTGTTCCCTTTGTAATTCAGACAGAATTTGTACCTGGCATATTTCCATACATTTCATGTTATTACTTTCTCATTCTACTCCGTTATTTTTTGCAATGCGTAATATTTTCTTTTACCGTTCTAACATTTGAGATGGGGTTATCACACTTCCATACCTTAAGTAGTTACAAGCGAAGTATCTTTTGAATAAATATTTTCTAGTAGGGTCGATTCAAGTGATATTTTGGCTTCCAACTCCATAAACTGTAGATCAAATTTTAACGTTGCACTAAAAGTTCTTTTTGGTAAGTAAATGGTTACAATAGAGAACTGGAAGATTTGAAGTCGATATTACTTGTGTTTCACTTCAGAATAACTACTAAGATTTTAAAGAAAAAAACTGAATGTATCGACTCTTTCGTTGTAATGGTTCTAGAAAGTAGTATATAACTTCCATTTTAGGATTTGTATTTCTAATTTTATTTCATGTAATAAATACAGACAGCCTTCATTCTTACACTTAGTAACGTTACGAGCCTATCAATCTCATGAACTCAAGTCGTATCCGACAAATTGTTGCATGAACACTAATCATATGTCGATTCCTGAGCTGCTAAATTCTATCTACCGATCACCAATTAACAAGGTGGACAATCTTCAATTCCTACTTCGTCAAAACATAAGTCATAACTATGGTGTCATCACAAGTCAAGAATCTTAGTTAACTGATTTACAGGACGATTCCTTAGTATCACTGTGTGGTTTCAATATCTATCATCAGGATCGATCAAGCAATATAAAAGTGTGGCGGCAGTCTACCTAAGTTTGTAAACGGGAACTGGTGTCAATATACTTTAGCATGTTTCAAGTTTTCAAATGACTATCGACTGTCTAACTTTAAGATGCCGTCCGAAACACTGAAATAAATACAAGTATGTTTGTGTTACCAATATCTACGCGACTCCAGACTTCACTGTCTATTTTCGCGAACGAATTTGCTGTTACTACCTTCAGTGGTTCACTTTCAATTGTATGTGGTGATTTCAACTCATGTGACAGTAGCTTCCATTCATCACTAGGTCATCTAAGTAAAGTATATTTTCCCACTCGTTTCGATACCTATTTAGACCTCGATTTCAATAATGATTTGGATATATATTTGACTCATAAACGTGCCCCATTGTCTAACTCGGATCACTTTATAATTCTTGTTCTACCTAAAAGATGCGGAAAGAGTGCTCTCTTACGTCAGACCAAGAAAACCGAATGTAAGAATTACTCAGAAAATATTTGAAATCTGAAAAGCATGTTTCGTATGACTAACTGGGAATTATTTACACATGACTCACTGGAAAACACCACTGATATTACCACTTCGTTATCTTATATTCTGTTTTTATATTTGTCCTACTGAAACCATTTTTTAAAGTTTTGACCGACCTACATTTCCACAACTTAAACGACTACGAGGGGTAAAAGGAAGAATGTACAAGCTAAATAGTCTAGAAAACCTAGAGATTAGACGTCCCAACTCTATATTTGCCCAAAAACTCAAGTATGTGGGAACTAATCAAATTACAGGTGACAGGTACATTAGAAGCGATAACTAGCTGAATGTTTATGACTTAAATTATTATTTTATACGTCAGTCATCTGTTGTCATGCTCCCCTCATATCCACAGGTTTGAAGAAAAGTTGTGTTTCTATTTTCACTGAAAATGATGTTCGAAAATGTCTCCAGTCACTTAATTCATCCCACTGTTCAGGACTGGATGATATCCCAAACCTTCTAAAAAAATGTGCAGACGTATCATGTTACCCATTCACCAGTATCTTTAACAGATCTTTCTTAACTAATGTCATACCGAAAATGTGGAGAAAGATAAAGATGATCCTTATACCTAAGAAAGTATCTGGTGATAAAAATTTGAAATTTAGACTCATAGCAATAACTTCGCCTTTCTTCAAATTAATGGAAAAAATATTGGTACTCCCGCTTCAACCTGCAATAAAAGAGCACAGTGATCCGTATCAAAAGAAGCACCTTAGATGCTGTTGCTGTTCTGCATCACAATATAGTGTTCCGCTCGGAAAGAGTAAGGAGTATGTTCGATGCGCTTTTCTGGACTATGATTCTGCTTTTGATTCTATTCCAAGACACCTCTTACTTAACAAGCTGATCAACGTCAACACTGACAGCTGGGTAACCAATTGTCTATGTTCCTACCTTTCTGGAAGGGGACAGTACACCGTGTTTGAAGAAAAGTGTTCAACATCACTTCTATCTAATGAAGGTGTGCCACAAGTTGATGTTCACTCCGGGATACAGGTACATCCGGCTGACGAGTCCCAAATAGGATGAGACGCACGTCCCGGATTCCACTGCTGTCCACTTTCCTTTTTTGCTTTAAAAGCGTGTGACTTAAAGCATGTCGAGGTAATCCGCACAGGATACACATATGCCAACAAGAGACTGACGATTTACTGTCCTAAACAACAATGGAAAGATATAAGCAAACAACATCAAGTGAATTTGAAGATAGGGATTGTTTAATATTTTCACGGTTGTTAACACGAAGTTAAAGATAATACTTCTGAATGTCATGTTTTTGGCGAGATTTCTCTTTTTGCTTACTTTGGATGGTGATGTGGTTTTAGATCACCTACAGAATTTTGCAAGGATACATCTTGTGAAGTTGTAGTCAGGATATGACATGAAGAGGAACCACAGATTTCAGAGATCAGTTTGTTTTAGGTATAACAGTATTAGGTTTAAGATGTTTAGGGTTAGGATCGCTAGGTTTAAGAGTGCTACGTCTATGATAATACAGTTAAGATCCTAGAGTTCCGAAACTAGATTCTTTTCAACTTTATTGTTTTTTTTCACAATGTTAATTTGATTTACATAAGGCCTATTCTGATTGGGTAGTATTTGAGTGATTAATCAAGGTCCTTCTAAGAACCGTTGAAAGTCATCATTGATTTAGATGTTATTGACTATAACTTCCCTGATTAGTTTAAATTACCAAGAATGAAGACAGACCTTATGACTGACTCAGTTTACCTTGATTTAATACAGCTGGCTAAAACAAATAGGTGACTAATATAGCCATAAAATAAAGTTCGTTATATACCTTCCGAATACGTATCAGTCCAACTATCTAATTAAGAACATTACGAGCATACAACCAATGATTGTTTGTACTTTTTTCACAGTCGGCGGAATATAAATTTGTCACTCAGCTTTGTTTTCAATGTATCATAGCTAGTTATGTATTGGAATTTATAAACTATGATACATTTTGGCCCTGTATTTAGCTTGTCCAGTCAGGTAAATCATGAACTTAAGTAATAAAACAAAAGAGTAACAAATCACTCGACCTTCTAATGTTCGGCTTGAGGGTTTGCGAATATGAGAGTATATTGTGACTTATCGATTGTGTGGTGAATACAGTCATGAAGACAATGGGTCAGGGTTAAGGCTTAGAACAGACCACAACAACCAACACGTAACTTTATGATCAGATGAATAAATTTTACAGATTTAAAGTGTCTTTTTTTGGAGCTAAATCAAGAAACGCATTTTGATGAATGTTACTTTTTACAAGATAATTGTAGATCGACTTTATGCGCCTTTTTCAAATGCTTCATTGATATGTTAACCATCATTTATTGATATCACTTCATAAAAGTCTTGGATTAATCTTACTGAAGTAATGCTTCTGCTATCAGTCTCTTGTTCAATTCTGTACTGATTACTCAAGCTAACTAATCATTCCAATTGACTTTATGGTGAATTAGGTGGCTATCAATATCAATTGGATGAATAGTTATAAATTTGGACACTATGAGCACACTCATTTCGTTTTTTCAGATTTCAAATACAATAAGTTATTTAAATCCTAAATTATTGTATAAATAATACTTCTTCATTGATATATATTTAACAATGATAACACTATTTCAGAGAAAGTCATATAATTATCTTCCACATGTGATTAGCCAGAGCTAGATAAAATTGGCGAATTGATTGATCAGATTGTATATCTTCATCAACTGATATGGCTAGGACGTGTATTATACATAAAGAATCACCGACTATCTTGACGGGCTATGTCATCTGATGTAGGAGTAGGTTAGAAGAAAGCCAGGGTCAGCTAAACCAAGACTTGACACCAGTCCATGAAGACATTGGCAACTGAACTGAACCATGTTTAAAGTGCAGACTATCTGGTTGAGGTCCGCACGACTATTGTAACCAGTGGTTAGAGATGTTGGGTGACAAGATTGTTTGCAGTGAAGTAAGTGCATTCACACTTTCTTCTTCCTTGTATTATAAGTTTCGCAATTATCTTACCAATTTTTTTTATTCTACTCACTCATATTTCGCAAATCGTATTTCAAATGTCTGATATTTTGTATTGTCATGAATACTGTTACTACCTCAACTATTCTAGGATGTATCCTGATAATTTCATCTCTCTGTATTAATGGGTGTAACAATCTGAACCCATGTATACATGTTCCAGGTTACACGTTGTGTATAACAGACTGACTGAGCCAGAGCATATCTGGTGGGGTAAAAAGAAATTTAAGTTGAAGCAACATCTTCAAAATTATCAAATGTGTTTTTGTGTTTGTTGATAATGTATTCAAATAATTGAAGTGAAAATTAGGTAATTAATAATGAAAAAAAAATTAACCAGATTTTATCAAACCCTAGGTTGTATGTTGATATCACTGAATAATCTGTTGAAAAGCAAAATAAATTACTTCTATTTATGACCAATATATTTTGCTTAATAACGACTATTATGAACGATCAAATTTCAATTGAATTAGTTAATGTAAGTAATCTTTTCTTTTTCTGAAATTCGTATGTACGTAACCGGGTTTACAAAATAAATGAAAAAAAGTAGATGGAAATTTATTTCCCTTAAAAATAGGTCTGATATAACATCCCAATAGAAATCTTTTCAATACATAAGTTTACTTCACGTTCGTGAGTGATTTTATATAGATGGTGTTATTCACAACGTTTTCAATGTTTACTAAGTGTATTTATTCAGGAATTCAAGTTTATTGTTCTTTCATTTACGGGATAAGTGATATTTATTAGAGTTCAATTTTCATTTCATGTTATTCACGATTGTCTTCTATGAACACATCAGTATAATGATACTGGACATACTTACGCCTGTTACCCCTCGTGAAAGAGCATGGACCGCTCACCAACACTCTCATGGGCAATTCTTTCCAGTTGCTATTCATCCTTTTCATGTCTGTTTCCAATTCTCGGAGCAGTGTGTTTTTCGGCCTTCCACTTTTCCGTTTCCCTTCACAATTCCAAGTTAAGGCTTACCTTGTGATGCCGTTTGATGATTTCTTCAATGTATGTTTTATCCACTTCCAACATCTTTTCCAAATTTCCACTTCAGTTGGAAGTTGGTTTTTCCCCTCCCACAGTAGGCTGTTGCTGATGGTATCTGCTCAACAACGGATGTTGAGTATCTTGTGTAGACAACCGTTTATAAAACTTTTTGGTTATGGTTGTAGTAGTTCTCGAGGTTTCAGCAATTAGAACTGAGACAGAAGATCACCGAGTGTTGAAAGACGCAATTGATGGTCTACCGGTTACCTTCAAACCTATCAGAGGATCTACGGAAGACGACGAGACATTAAGAGAACTCAGGGGTTATCTTCTCACCAAATGACCTTGTCGTCGTTTTTATGAATAACTGCTACAATACTTTTGCCGACATGACTCACTTATGATAATATATTCATGTTTTGTTTTCAGTGACAAAATTGTTGTTCCAAAAACATTACTGCAAATTGTTCTGAAGCAGTCTCACACCGGTTACCCCGTCTCCAACAAGATGGAATCAATATTTCGAAACTATGCTTACTGCTCTTCAGTGGATCAGGATGTGAAAATTAGATACCACAATTGTTCATCGTATCTCCAAGCAGCCATAAGTTCAAAGAAAAGTGAACCACAATAATGACCAAAGCTGAACACTTAAGGGGAGAAGCTCCATGAAGATTTTGCTGGCCCTGTACAAAGAAAAATGGTTTTAGTCATTGTGGGTGCATCCATGAAATGACCAGAAATATATACTATGTAAAATTGTACAGCCGATGAAGCAATAGGCAAGTTATCTGATTTGCTTAGCTGTTTCGAAGTGCTAGGAACTTTAGTGACCGATAATGATTCACAATTCACTTAGGAGTCATTCAAGCCCTTCTGTAGCATGAATGGAATAACACAGACGCTAATCACTCTCAGTCGAATGAACAGGAAGAAAGCTTTATCGATACCTCTAAACAATCAATTATAAAATGGAGAGATGAGGGGACAACAAGTCAGGTAATCATGAAATTCTCAACAGCTTATAGAACTACTCACGACGCCATTGCCTTAGAAGAGAAGTCCCCTTCCAAATTTATGTTTGAAAAAAGTATTCGGACTATTGTCAATGCTGTGTTCCCACCTAAAACAGTGGATGAGCACAAACGAAGTCAGTATATCTAAAGTTTTAATTTGGGCACCAAAGTGCTCGTCAAATCATAACTTGGGAACGATCGATGGGAACACGAAATTATTAAAAAGAGAATGTGAAATTTGTGTACAAAGTAAATGGAGCGTTCGGAACGCGGATCAGATATATAAACCAAATCCACAATGATAAAAGGGCAAGGAACACGGAAGATATGTAAGTGAACCTACCACTGGAGATAATAATCGGTAATTCAATGACGGAAACTCACAAGGACACCATTAAGAACAAAAAGATGAAGGGATGGATAAGGAAGACATAAAAAAACATAGGACGTCAATGCAAGCCAGTTATCAAGCTGCAAGTAAATCTGAAGAAGTCATATTTTCTGAAGGACGAAAAGTGTTGGGGAGATCCAAGGTATTTTTCTGAAAATTACAAATGTGCATAAAAAACTTTAAGAAACATTTTATTCAATAAGCACTGAATAGAAACTTCCCAGAAATATCTGGAAAGTGAAGAGTCATTCGTCACGTTTCTGACCAGATATTTACCCATGGTGCATTTATATTTGGTATGGTTTCATAAACTTACTGAAGCTCAAGACCTTCTGAAAAACTATAAATACCTTTAAATTCACTTAGTATTGTCTGTTTGAATCTTCCCATTGATGTTTTTAGGACTGCAACTGATCAGTCTCTAATTGGCATATGTGCACACTGTGAGTATTGCCTCGATAACGCGATGGCGTTTGAAGCGAAAGGTACTGGGTTCGAGTCCCAGAGTGAACATCAACTCTGAGATGCAGGTATACCCAGCTGACGAGTCCCAAATATGACGAAACGCGCGTCCTGGATTCTACTGCTAGCCACTATCCATCTTTGCTTATAAATACCTTTGTTTTTCTGCACACGAACTAATTTTGGAGTATAGCGTTATTTTTACACTCTGTTCCTTTTCTCCCGTTCAATTTGCCATGTAGTTTTATAGTTGAAAGCTTGAGTCAATTGAAGCTAGACCACCATGGAAAACCTGGAAGCACTGGACGGCCGTTTCGTCCTATTATGGGACTCCTCAGCAGTGCGCATCCATGATCCCGCACTCGCGAGATTCGAACCCATGACCTACCAGTCTCGAGCCAGAGCCCTCAACCGATAGACCACTGAACCGGCATCCAACGGTGTTAATGTCTAACTTCAACTGATCCACGAAGTTGAGCAACCATTCATGTAGTTTTAGCCTAGGGTTATTAAAAGTGTCTAGGAAATCGATTCGTTCGTTCACTTAGAAGACTTATCATTTAGTTATCTTTTCTAAACATCCGTTGGACGAAAACTTTTCATGTTTGTGTGATCCTACATCTAAGTGGATTTTAATGTATTCAAGAGTTATTTAAAGAGTAATATCATTGGATCAAGCTTAAAAGACATTCATAGCTTTTTTTACTTTTATTATAGGATAGTATAAGGGTTTATTTATGTATAATAATGTGCGCTATTCTTCATAGAGTCAAACGTCTAAAGCATCTGAAAAGCAATTCTAAACTTCCAATAAAAAACAATCTCTAAGATTCTTCTTATTTACAAAATATAAAGCTATTTACTTTCCCCAATAAAATCTATATTAGCATAGAGTGTGTGTGAAGGCTGTAAAATCTTAAGATAGTTTTCAACCCATAACTGATTTCAGTTGGGAGAACTGTAATTGCTACAGTTTAAACTTGTAAGAAGTGAGACAGATATCATTCACTGATGGTGTTAGATAAAATAACTGAAAAAGTTGTTAAGCAAAGATGGATATTGGCTAGCAGTGGAATCAAGGACGCGTGTTTCGTCCAATTTGGGACTCGTCAGCTGGGTGTACCTGCACCTCAGAGTTGATGTTCACTCTGGGACTCGAACCCAGTACCCTCGCTTCAGACGCCATCGCGTTATCCACTCGGCCACTGAGTCCTGATAGCCACTTGCTTGTGCAATGGGGTTAATTTTAAATTGACTTTGTATTGTTTGTTTGAATCTTCCCATTGATGTTTAGGACTGCAAATGATCAGTCTCTTATTGGCATATGTGCATACAAATAGGACGAAACACTCGTCCTGGATTCCACTGCTAGCCACTATCCATCTCTGCTTACCATGCTTGTGAATTAAGGCTATATCGAGGCAATACGCACAGTATGCACATATGCCAATTAGAGACTGAGCAGTTGCAGTCCTAAAAACATCAATGGGAAGATCTAAACAAACAATACTAAGTAAATTTGAAAAAGTTTTTATTTCTGTATCATAGTATCACATCAACAGAGATTTTACTTTACTGTTCATCCTACTATACCAATAAATAATTGATTAGTTATTTAGTTTTTTCTTAAAAGTCAAAAAGAAATATCACAGTTTTCTTCTTGTTAGTTATGACACTCAGTTGGGTATCCATTATTTTATGTAATAAAACAATTCAGAGATATTATCAAATTTTAGGGTTATACAACAATATGTAACAGAATATTAGCTTAGACAAACAATCGAAGATTTACTAATCTATTAAAGATTGATTTTTGCGAAAAACATTTGAGTGAGCAATTAAACTAACAATAATTAATAACTCAAAGTTGAAATCATGAGTCAATTGAAGCTAGACCACTATGGAAAACCTGGAAGCACTGTACGGCCGTTTCGTCCTATCATGGGACTCCTCAGCAGTGCGCATCCATGATCCCGCACTCGCGAGATTCGAACCCATGACCTACCAGTCTCGAGCCAGAACCCTTAACCAATAGACCACTGAGCCGGCATCCAACATGATACATGTCCTGGAGTTCTAGTGGGAAGCAGTGACCAGTGGAGTTCAACCACGTCTGTTGTGAGATAACAACTCACTGAAGGCAATTGGTGAATGGTCGTTCATAATTCGTGGATCGGTTGAAGTTAGACATTAACACCGTTGGATGCCGGTTCAGTGGTCTATCGGTTGAGGGCTCTGGCTCGAGACTGGTAGGTCATGGGTTCGAATCTCGCGAGTGCGGGATCATGGATGCGCACTGCTGAGGAGTCCCATAATAGGACGAAACGGCCGTCCAGTGCTTCCAGGTTTTCCATGGTGGTCTAGCTTCAATTGACTCATGATCTCAACTTTGAAAAATACTGAAATCTCCACAAATCCTCTTCTGATTAATAACTCATTAATGTTATAAACGGTAGGATACTTGTTATAACGCTAGGGTTTCTGGTTATAACAGTCCTTTCACTTTTTACACGTATGTGGGACGTTAATTTACCTTAGACGAATATCTACACTAGATTACCAACCAGTGTCTATTCTACAGGACTTCAACACAACTCAGATCAAGAACACGAGATTAGCCTGACTATAACGTCGATATATTTCCACAACAAAATCCGACACAATCCAACAACAAGGAATAGTCAATACATAATAAGGATAAGGGAATATATATAACACATATTAACACTTGTCATCCTATCTAATGTCTGACTCAGCAAAACAACCAATCATTGTCATTCTCGCACACACATTAATTAAATTGGAAACTAAGTCAGTTATTGTGAACGAAGATCGTTTTAAGCAAAACCTAATGATGTCTTTATAAAATATGAAATTCATTCAATAAATACATTATTTGCATACCTTCCTTGAGTTGTCCTTTACGTACTTCATCATTCTTCCGATCCTGTTTTCATTCCGATTGCTCCTCATTTTCCTTTCTCTTCTATTTATCCCACTTTTTGCCGGTTAGCATTCTACTTTCAATTGTTGCTACATACTACTTATGTCTGTCCGCATAAGTAGTGTACACTGCAAATGATTCGATAGCTTGGCTATTAGTTACACAAGATTACATTTTGTAAGTTCTTATTGTTGAGATCTTTCACAAATATTATTTCATTTATTAGGTTTTGAATTTCAATAGCTTTTTAATTATTACCAATTTCTACTGTAAGCCGCCCTCAAATTTCCAGGATCTATGATCGTGAAATATCCAACTGACTGACAAACTGATTGAAAAAAAAAATACTTGAATGTTCATTTAACCAATACTGGCGAACTAATATTATCATGTAATCAAGACTTAAATCAAAATAAATAGTTACTCTATTCAAATAATTTCTTGATAATCTCTCGATCAATCGTGTATTAGTTTGTGTTATGGTATGGTACTGAGAAATATTGGTTGCCAATCCTGTTTACTCTAGCTAGATTTGCCTTTTTTCTGATAACTTCTATGACAATCCAAATAATTTGATATAGATAACATTATTAAATCAGTCAATCGAGTCCAGTCTTAAATCTGAACCTTATAAATCCTGACAGATGGGACCGTGACGTATGCCCAACCACCGACTGCCCCGACGTGCAATGTTTTATGGTGTAGGAGTAGGTTGGGAGAAAGCTAGGTGCGGTCAGACCAAAATGTAGCACAAATCCATGAAGTCACTGACAAGTGGACTGAGTCATGTTGGTCGGTGTAAACTACTTGGTTGGGATTCGAGAGATGATAGCAATCGATGGTTAGAGACCTTGAATGACATGACTTAAAATCGTTTGCAATGGCGAAGGTGAATCCACTCTCTTGTGTTCTTCCAAATTCTAATCTTCTGAATTCTTCGTCTCTATCTTTCTCTCTTTCCAAATTTATTTCACTGGATTATACTCCTTCAATAACATCTTCAAACCCTAATCTTTCACATAATGCTTATATTCTTACTACTTCTACCACTATGGTATTTCAATCGACAACTGCATCCCTGTGTTAATGTGGTATGGCAACTCGAACTGATATACGTACGTACGAAGTTCTACGTTGTGAATGACTGACTGACTGTAATTGTTAAAGAACCAAACTATTCATGTCCGTGTTCCCCTTATTCTAAGCTTTATTTTGACCTATAGATTATTATTATACGATTTACCATTCTTGGGTTATCCCTAGCCTATTAATTACTGCCTCTCACATTCACAGCCACATTTGGCTAAATCTTGTACAAATGTTATTTTCTATTTTATTGGTACGATGTGGTCGGTCTGTTTGGTATATAAACTCAGTATGTTTGAAATATAATAATTCATACCGCTGAGGCTGTAAGTGGTGTTCTGGACTTAATTGGCTGGGCTAGGCAGAAAGCAGGACCGGTACGTACTCTAGACTGCTCGTACGGTTTTCGTGTGTCACTGTTCCAATCGATAATTCGCTGCTCTCTGATTGGTGATCTTATCATGTCACACATTAATTGGGCATCCACTCAGCCACAAGTTATAACAGTTCTGCAGGTAATTTCACATCAGGCAATCAATGCTTAAATAGAGGAGTGTTAAATCAATGGGTAAAAAAGTGCCAGTTATAGTCAAACATTTAAAAGTATAGAATATAAAATCTAAAAAAACGTGTGAAATTGTACTGTCCTTTAATAATCTGATCAGAAATAACCAAAAAATTCCATGTATTGATGACGTTGAGTCATTAGACGAAATTATCAAAAATTATAGAAAAGATATTAAAGGTGAAAAATTCACAGCTTACTTCTTCATAATCTCTGGTATTTGTACGAACTAAATTTTCGTCCGTACTACAACTCGTACAACGACTTGGTGTACACGGACACAGAATGGTGACTGGTTACAAATGCAAAGTAACGCGACAAGTCAATCAAAGGACAGTCATTTATTATTTGACGTATAGCAAGCACATAAACACGCGAAATTATAGAATAATGAAATGTATTTGGTAGAGGCGTAAATGACATACTATATGCGTTTA
>NW_017386069.1:67673-108924 GCF_000237925.1 Schistosoma mansoni
ATCTTGATGAGGTATCCTTATTGTCAGTCCGTTGGCACTTGTTCCCCCTCCCAAATCTTCTTAAATACGAGGTGAAGTATATTTGCAGTCACTTCAATGTCTGACTTCAGTGCTTCAGCTAGTATATTGTCAGGTCCTGCTGCCTTCAAATGCACAACTAACCAGTATAAATATTAGGTGCCATTTACCACAAATTTCTAATTTCAAAAAAGTGGAAATAAAAGCAAAAACACCACACAAAAATAACTGCACATCAACGAATTAAATGCATAAATATCTACATCCATATAAACACATACACCATACACACATGAATACATGCAAAATACATATAAGCGTGCATGCGACTTATGGACCGACATATCCCCATATAAACCTACATACAGCTAACACATGAACATACAGAAGTACACATACATATAAACCCAACTACACAAATTCATTCGAACATACATATACATATGTTAGAATATAAAGAGTACTATGACGAACGATCGTTTTCGGTTATTTCTCCAATAGGCTGTACAGTTACACATCCAACACTATCGTTGTTGTGTTGCGACATAGATATGTACAAACGCATATAAAATGTGTAGGACCATCAGCGTTTGAGAGTCCACGGTACGAATGTGGTCAATAATAAACAGTAAGATCGTTGCGCAGAGATGCAGTAGTGACACTTTCAATAGAAGTCGTGACAGGAAGGAGCTGTCGAACTGGTCAGTGATGGGAGACATTAAGGTATTAAGCAGGGTATAATGTAGGATAGTTGTTTACTAATGTAGGCGGAAATGTGTCATGGCAACATAGTGTACAGGAGATTAAAATGATAACAGAAAATAGATAAGAAGAAACTCATAGTAGGCAGTCGATTGTGCGGTTCTTTTGACTTTTTACGGTATTAGTGAGCGTCTCTTAGCGACCGAGTATTGATAGATCCATCAAGCTGCCTGCTAATTTAATAACAAAAATTAGGAAGATAAATGTATCTAATACAACTACAATTTAGGGAAATAAGGCAATTTAATCTATATATGTAGAGAGCCTATAATGTCTGTAAGGGATGCGAATGTGTTGGTTTGTGTTAGATATGTGCAAGTGAAGGCTTCATCAATAAGTCTTACAAACGTAAGTAATTTATCGGAGGGGAGACTGTTCTATAATAATGCATACTTGATGGGGAAGGCGTTTCTCTAGCTTTTGATGAATAAAGTAGTCAGTGATCTTGAAGGCGTTGAAGTTTATCAGGATGATCTCATTGTTTACGGTTCTGATAAGGTAGTTCATCACCGAAGACATATTGCCTTATTGCGCCGTTTAATTGGTAAGAATATTATGGTGAATGCAAATAAATGTTCATTTTGTGTATCTAGTTTCTGATGCCTTGGATACCTAGTTGACAGTAATGGTTTTAGACCAGATATGGAATGACTAGCTCCACTGATAAACGCAACACCTCTGAAAAATCTTGAAGAACTACGGCCTATTATGTACGAAGTTCTACGTTGTGACTGACTGATGGGACCGTTGACCAAATGACTAAATGTATAAATATGTTAGAGTTTTTAAGCTATTATTTACATAAAAAATGGTCAGAGAAAATAATAAGATTATGAGTAACTTATTAGGTAACAAATAACTATACAGGGTTAAAAATGCAGATTGCAGAGCGACCAATGATTGTTGACTTCTGATAGCTATAATTATAGCCATAAAAATAGTAAATTGTTAAGTCCTGGAAAATTGATCTTCACATAGAAGTAGTAGAAAAATACCCTAATACCGAAGTAGCGTATCATATTGTTTGAGATTCTTATCATTTCTGCCAATGTTTCTCAAAAAAAACAACATTCGAATTGATAAAGGCTTGTATTAATTTACATATTTTATCATTAGAGCAAAAACAAGGCGACAGTATACCATTGAACTTGAGTTACATTAGCAATGGACTCTGAACTTTTAAAACCTCCCGGATAATCAATAATACACAGTCAAGATCAAGTATCTGTAGATGAAAACAATGTTATAGAAACTGATTGTTAATGGTAGTTTGGTGTGGTTTATGAATTTTTCATGGCTAGTAATCGATTTTTATCATCTTAGACCAGAATGCTTTTTACCATATACATGCATAGATTCAGAAGAGGGCCAGCATATTTTCGGGTGTTTTTTATCTGTGTATAAATACATTTATATCTGATTTCTCAAGTGTTTTAGAATATTTATGTACGGAATCCTTGAACAGTCGACCAAGTGACATTATACGATGCCAATGTGAAAGTCCTGTTAATGAAATTATCAATATTTCTAAGCAGTCTCTACGAAGCAAGGAGACCAATTATTCAATGTGTTAGTAACCACATTATCTAGTTCTTGCTTTATTTCCAAAAAACAAAAAAGGTTAAATTTTCTATCAAGTTAAATTCTGAGTATGTTTTATGCTTCTAGGAGTAAGTCATTTATGTAATTACTTTTTTGTCTTAAGTCATTTACATTGTATAATTGCAAAGGACCTTTTATCGATTCTAGTCTTCTTAAGCTCTAAATAATGGTATTCTGTTCAATTTTATTGATAAGATGATTGCTTTCTGGCACCTTTTAGATTTTATAGTGAAAATGTAAAGATGCCATCTTGATCCTGCTTGAGTCAGGAGTATTATATAGTTATAATGTAAAGTGGATTTGAAATCTCTGACTAATAAAGGATTATTTGAACAGTTGAATTCACAAGTTAATTTAAGCTAGACCACTATTGAGAACCTGAAAGCATGGGACGGCCATTTCGTCCTAGCATAGGACTCCCTAATGTGTGCATCCACAATCACACAAGTGGGGTTCGAACCCAGGACCTTTGGTTTCGTTGGTAAACGCCTAACCTCCAGACCACTGATCCGGCATCCAATGGTGTCGGTGTCTAACTTCAACCGATTCATGATTTTCCCAACCCTTCATTCATTGTCTGAGGGTTAGCAGAGGCTAGTACTAGATTTAACATAACCTAAACGTCTATCAGTGATGTATTCTCTCTGCTGTAGACCTATGTTGTAATGTCTGGGGATAACCCTTTTTTTATCAAATAAGTTGTTAAAAATACAGCTGAGCTTTTGAACGGGAGTTAAACAATACACATACGATATTTTACAGTTCGCTATCCAGATTATGATAAATTGCATATCAAATATCTGTTTTAATCGTTAGATGTCAAGTGAATCAGTAGTGTACATATAGGAAGTCACAGAGTAGAATTAAATCATTTGGATAGCTTGAATATGATCAAGTAGATTGGATGTCCATTTGAAAAGTTACTCATGTATTTTACAATCCTCGTTAAAATTTCCCTGCATATGAATACTTTTACGTGACTCTAACTATAGGATAAATGGAGTTTTATTTAGACCTTCATAATTTATATCAAATAAGTCAACTGTATTTGCTCATAATCTCAATTTCAAATAAATAACACAGTTATTGAAAGTTTATATTATTCTAATTTAACCAAGCAAAACCTATGAATCAATGTTTACTTAAGTTACCATGCATTCCGTATGTACTCATATTCAAGGTGATCTTTAAGGGTACCAAAGTTGAATAGTTGAAAGGACCATAAGAAATATAAATGCAGATTCAAACAATTTACAGATTACTCATACAAATGAATGGTCAAAATAATTTATTCATTCTATTGAACTAATTAAGGAAAGTATGTTTTTCTTTTAAAAGACCACAACATAAATGGTTGTTGACATGATCATAAGTATTATTCAAACAAAGTGGCAATATAAACTGATCAATATTAATTTGCTTGTTCATAATAAAAAACAGGACCTGAATAGGAATCTTTACAAACCGTAAGATAACAATTATTGTGTATGCATTTGTATTTGGATATTTTTTAAATACAACTTCCTGCTATATATCAGTAATTATAATGATGATAACTGATTGATTGATTGATGTGCCTGCTACTCCCAATGGAGCATAGGCCGCCGACCAGCTTTCTCCAACTCACTCTGTCCTAGGCCAAATGATGATAATAATATATTTTATTTATATAGTTGAGATCATGAGTCAATTGAAGCTAGACCACCATAAAAAACCTGGAAGCACTGGACGGCCGTTTCGTTCTATTGTGGGACTTCTCAGCAGTACGCATCCACGATCCCGCCTATTGAGATTCGAACCCGGGACTCATCAATCTCGCGCGCGAGCACTTAACCAATAGACCACTGAGCCGGCATCCAACGGTGTTAATGTTAATTTACTATAAATATAACGACCTAGAATTGATATTCATTCATCTGAGAGGTTCTGCACCTTTATATGCTATAATAAACTATATTTCCAATTTGCAATTTTGTATATTTAAATATATTCTTTAAAAACCTTGATAAGTGGTACGTACTTATTAGTTTTGTATTATACAAGGGTTCTTACATAATACATAACAAATTTTCTGACAATGGTATCATCTGTAGTATTCAGAATTAAATAAATAATGGTAATTTATATTGTAACAAGTGAAATTCGATAGCCTAAAATAGTCGTCAATTCGATATAACTGATGAAAGCTTACCAGTTAAAATGGGTAATTATTAACACTGAATACTATTTTATAGAGTTGAGATCATGAGTCAATTGAAGCTAGACCACCATCGAAAACCTGGAAGCACTGGATGGCCGTTTCGTCCTATTATGGGACTTCTCAGCGGTGCGCATCCATGATCCCGCACTCGCGAGATTCGAACCCAGGACCTACCAGTCTCGCGCCAGAGCACTTAACCGATATATTAACCGGTACTTTTGATTTTGTTACTATCATACAGAATTATATAAAAGCTTAAAAGTACTAATTGGTTATTTTATAAATCTGAAGAATAATATTTGAACAAAATGTAAATATGGTTAACTCCTTGACTGTTAGGCAAATTTATTAATATAAAGTGACTTATTAGTATCCATAAACTAATTTTATTGAACTAAATATGGTTAGATTTAAGGGATCTACCGAGTAGATTGATCAATTTCAGTCTGAAAAAATTTTTTTAGAATACATATGATACACTATAATCTAAAATATAACTGTTATGTTATGATTATTTGCTTTGACTGCGGCATAACTGATATCTGGTGCTTATTGTAACCGAACAAGGCTGTTGTGCCGACGTAAGGAGGAAAACGAGACTGTAGTTGAGGAGTTATTTATCCAGCGATTCCTAGTTAATATAACATCAAAAATGATTATGAACTATACGTAATTTTAAATGTTCAGTCAATATATAAATTTAAATTCACTGAGTGAGCATCAGTTGAGATTAATCTATCAATAATTTAGTTTGTGCATCACTTACATAAAGAAATAGGCACATTCCTACAACCGAAGAACATGTGGAACTCAAAACAACTGTCAAACAATGTCAAAGTCAGAATATTCAATGCAAACGTCAAGGCAGTCCTATTGTCCGGAGCTGAAACTTCGAGAACTACTACAACCATAACCAAAAGCGTACAAGTATTTCTAAACAATTTTCTACACAAGAAACTCAGTGTCCGTTGTTGACCAGATACCATCAACAACAGCCTATTATGGAAAAGAACAAACTGACTTCCAACTGAAGAGGAAATTAGGAAAAGACTCCGTAAATGAATGGAACATATATTGAGGAAATCATCAAACGACATCACAAGGTAAGCGTTAACGTGGAATCCTGTAGAGAAACGGGAAAGCGGAAGACCGAAAAAAACACTGCTCCGAGAATTGGAAGCAGACATGAAAAGGATGAATAGCAACTGGAAAGAACTGGTAGGGATTGCCTATGAGAGTGTTGGTGAGCGGTCTATGCTCCTCCACAAGGGGTAACATTCGTAACTAAGTAAATTATTGTTAGGATATTCACAGGAATATCCCAAAAATTATCTCGAACGTAAAGTGGTATGTTTTCAGACCCTCCACATATTTCACATGTTATTTCCTATTGGTCATTATTTACAGTTGTCCTAACTATGACTTTCACGTGTCATTTTCCTATTGATCAATTTTGAGTTGTCCTAATTATAACCTTTACTTGTCCTTTCTTCTCATTGGTTACTGTTCATAATCATCTTAACTGTATAAATATGCCTTGTCTGTTAATCATGTTCGTTCTGCTTCGGACCCCATACACAATTCTCACTTAACGGCTGTGTTCTGATTTATTGGAGTTGGGGAAACAGTATTGGGGTCATACTAGGGTATCTGAATTTGTCAGTCGGTAGAAATTCGCTTAATCCTATCGCAATACGCAATATTTCGCGACGTAACAATTATATCACTTACAAAATCGATAAACCGACTGAGAATACAACTAATCACTGAATTAAACATTTGTTTTCCCCTTGACAGTGAATTCTCAGTTATTTTATACATACTGTACTATTACACTACTCAATATTTTTACTTGAAATACCATGAAAGGAAATGTATTGCAAAGCCATGATGTCTAAATAACACCCAAGAACCATAGTAATAGATGCAACCAAACCATTTCATGAAACATTTATGGATCCGAATTTTATGATTCTGTGGATGGATTTTGGGTTCTGCAGGTAATTTCACATCAGGCAATCAATGCTTAAATAGAGGAGTGTTAAATCAATGAGTAAAAAAGTGCCAGTTATAGTCAAACATTTAAAAGTATAGAATATAAAATCTAAAAAACGTGTGAAATTGTATTGTCCTTTAATAATCTGATCAGAAATAACCAAAAGATTCCATGTATTGATGACGTTGAGTCATTAGACGAAATTATCAAAAATTATGGAAAAGATATTAAAGGTGACAAATTCACAGCTTACTTCTTGTCATCTCTGGTGTTTTCATCCGTACTTGAATGTGTGCATATTATTCATTACAAATATAATACATTCATTTGTGCTCATTTGGTTCTGCCTGCATTAAATTGAAGTATTTCAGAAACTTTCAGCTAGCATGTAGTGACTTACGTTTATGAAAAGAAAGCGATCGGCATAATGGAAACAATTATTATTATAACCAACTGTACCAGTAATTGTTTTACTGTACCTGTTTGTTTAAGTGTGCCAAAAATAAACTTTTCCGCTGTTTGTGACCTTGCACGAACGTACGCTTAGTAGTCTCGTTGGTAGATTTTGGCACCATCTCGGTATTATTTCGTTACCACGAGATCGCCAACAAATACATCTTACTACAACCTTCAACTGCCTTCTGATCTTTGGCCTTCGGAAGGGTCTAACCTAGCAACTGGCACGTAGTTTTCTTGTAGTGGTGATCATAGTCAACCTCGACTCCACAATACCACAAGCACGTGAGTCCGAATATTTCTAATCATCATAAGTTATCAAGGAATTAATTTACTTTATAGTCTTATGGACAAAACGTAAATCATAGTTTACTGAATAAATGTGAAAGACAACTGTTTGCTTTGCGAAAAAGGAAGTTAAGCACAAAGTAATTGTACGCACTTACGATTTTTGAAATTAGAAGGGGTGCTAAGGCTGGAAAAATAAGGAACTAATCATAACTATTTTTCGGTCAGATATAAACTAGAGAATTGTTATAGCTTCAGCTGTGCAAAAATTTCATATCCTAACCCTCTTCAATCAAGTTCTTTTGACTTTGTAGGTAGTTTTGAACGATAATTCTCATGTTAGCACATGCTCAGAATTGACTACATTAGGGGTGTAGCCTTTACTCATGGATGTTATTGAAGGATTGTCACGCTTTGCTACTAGATAATGGAATTTGAAAATGCGGATACTTGTGTTCCAACTCAGTCACCTAAAGATAACGCACCTTTGATAAGACGCATAGATTTTCAGTTTAATCCTTGATAAGTTCGTGGGCATTTAATGCTAAAGAGTCTTAAACCAGGGTTAACCAAAGGTTCTATGTTCATTGATTTTCATTAGTTCTCCAAGTAACGCCGGTTTTAGCGATGCTTACCATTAAGTGTACTAATTGTCAAGCCCTATAAATTTGTAGATAAATATTTGTAGAAAAAGTGTTTCTGCTAGCTTAAGTGGGAGAATTTTAACATATGAATAATAAGCAGTAGAAAAGTTGTACACCTAAGTTTATTTAAATATAATAAAGTCAGTCTGATATCGCTAAAAGTTAAATTAATTTAAGATTTGGTATGATAGTGAAAAGAAATATCAAGGCAGTAATATACATTGTAAGCAAAGATGGATAGTGGCTAGCAGTGGAATCAAGGGCGCGCGTTTCGTCCTATTTGGGACTCGTCAGCTGGGTGTACCTGCATCTCAGAGTTGATATTCACTCTGTGACTCGAACCCAGTACCTTTCGCTTCAAACGCGCGTCCTGGATTCCACTGCTATCCACTATCCATCTTTGCTTACCATGCTTGTGAATTAAGGCTATATCGAGGCAATACGCACAGTATACACATATGCCAATTAGAGACTGACAAGTTGCAGTCCTAACACATCGATGGGAAGATTCAAACAAACATAACTAAATGAAGTAATATACATTGTTTATGGATTTGACAATTAGTTATCTTGTCTGTGCAATTAATTAACTTAACTCATTTTAGAACTGCAGAAAAATTAAAAATCTCAAATTATATTTTGTATACAATTTCATTATTCCAGTTGCGAAAATGTTAGGGATGAGAACTTTTTTGAGACTATTTACTAAAATAAAATAAATTGTATTCTTCATTAAAATTGTGCACTATAAGTAAACATGATTTTAGAAATGTTCTAAACTGATTTTTTAACCAAACAGATTTTAAAAAACATCGAAGATATGTGGTGTTTGTACCTACTGATGATTCCTTTGTACTTGAGTGAGCGCTGATTACAAATTTCAGATATAATACATTCATTTGTGCTCATCTAGTTCGACCTGCCTTAAATATCACTATTTCGAAAATTCTTAGTTGATTGATTCGAATACTACCAATTGTCATAATGGCATGGCAACGGAGTTAAATCTTGAACGGTTGGATATTAATTCAAGTGAGGAAGATTTTGAGGACTACATGGAACGTTTCGAAATCTGCTGAATGACTCGAAAAGATATTAAAGATGATAACTTCACAGCATCTTTCTTTGGCTTTTACCGTCAAAAAGGTTTATAATCTGCTAAAGCATTTGGCTTTTTTAGAGAAACTAATTTCATTGTCATATAAATATCTCAAGGGATTACAACTTAGTCATGCACAGTGTGCTAGTTTTGAGTTAAAATGAGATCGGAATTTCATATAATGATGTGACAAAATGGTGATTGTAGCGGTTAACAAATCCCCAAAATTAATAGCTCTGTAAGTGTTCGGCATTTGATGCTGATCACATTCGATTTAATGGACTCACTTAGCTGAAGGCGCTCGGTCATGCATCCGCACCAGATCACGATTTGGAACGGCGTGCTCAACGTCTCCTGTGATCATTAGCCGGTTTAGATCAGTCACTTCTCGATAAATTGATAATCTATCAAATATATATTCGAACCTCCTCGCTTCTGACATTTGATTTCACTGGGTGGACGTGATTTAATTATAGGTGTTACTGGTAAAGTGTTGTCAAACTACAATACCTGTGGTATCTTCATGATAAAGTTAAAGAATTTACACTTGACCTGCAGAAACAGGCCGCGAAGTGCAATTTTGAAGACTAATAGGAAACTCAACTTTTGATCGGTTGATTGCTGTGATAAATATTCGGACTTTGTAAAGAGATTTAATTCAGAAACCTAAAAGTTCATTCCAAGGAATTAAAACAGCTTGTATCAACTATGAGGCAGTGAATGAGTTTGATTTCCAATCAGTGCAAAGTTCTAGTGCCTTGCTCAATTGTCGTCTTGGTGAACAACATTCTCTATGTTGCTCAAGCTCATGTTTGTTTAATAGTGGTCCCGATTGTCGTGGAAATATGAAAAACAATTCAACAAAGAATTACAATGCAGTTTACAGAGGTGAGCACAGTTTTGATAAATGCTTATTCTGTCATAAAATTCCCTTACGTAATTCATGTGTATTTCGTCATGCGAAGTGTAGTAAAATGGGATACATTCAGTCGGCTTGTAAAACTACCGTTCATTTTGCCAACAGTGGTGATAAGCCATTTAATTCGGATTTTATTAAGTCAGATGAGTCTAATGATAATTAATCTTTATCCACGATTCTGAAAGGTAATTTCCACATTCAGAGGCTGTTAAATACCTCCTTCGGTTCATTCCATGACTTTAATGTTGACATAGCCAGTATAGAGTCCATTATTTCACTCAGGAACCTGGAATCTTTATATTCTAATGTCGTACTACAACCCACTAAAATCTCACCATTAGGGTTTACGGGACACAAACTGCCTATATGTGATATGTGCATGAACTAGTGATTTCCTTGCACTCGATCCCCCGCCTATTACGAATTTCAAGCACAACACGTTCATATGTGCTCATCTAGTTCTACTCTCACTATTTCTAGAGTTCCTAGTTGGCACAATAATTCTTATACTTCTAATAATCATACTATACGATGATGCTATGAATTGCTGATATGAGATGATAATTTTTCATATAAGCTTTAAAACATTTTAGCTGGTGAACCAGGACCATCAATACTTGGTTTGAAAAATTCGAAAAACCTTAAAAAGTAGCTGTTCTTATTGGTTTCCAAAGAAGATTCTGATGCTTTACTCAAAGGTTTGACCGTTGTGTGTGCTAAGTGCAGTGGAGGTATGAAAATTCAGCCTATAAAACTTCAAGGACAGGGTGATACAGTATTTCCTAAAGGGCGAATAATTCCTTATTGTCTTCGAGAAACAGCACATAAGACACTGAACGATTTGTGTGCGATAGGTTCAATTGAACCGATACAGTCTTCAGCATGAAGTGCTCCTATTGTTTCGCCATCGAAATCGGATGGCAAGACCCCTAGAATATATGGTGACCACTGATTAACACTGAACTCTCGTTTGTTAAAAACATGCACGATGGTTGAAGCTGGAGATATTCTAAATGGACTTCATGGTTCCAAAGTGTTCTCGAAAGTTGACTTAAAAGACGCTCATCTTCAAATCCCTTGAAATTAATCTTCATTTATTTTGACGGCAACTAACATTTCTTTTGGCCTGTTCAAATACAACTACCTTCCATTTGGTCTTAGTTGTTCTCCAGCCATATTTCAGGATGTGATGAATAAGGTAGTCAGTGATCTTGAAGGCGTTGAAGTTTATCAGGATGATCTCATTGTTTACGGTTCTGATAAGGTAATTCATTACCGGATACACACTGATTTATTGCGCCGTTTAATTGGTAAGAATATTATGGTGAATGCAAATAAATGTTCATTTTGTGTATTTAGTTTTGAATGTCTTGGATACCTAGTTGATAGTAATGGTTTAAGACCAGATATGAAACGACCAGCTCCACTAACAAATGCACCGTCTCCAAAAAATCTTACAGAATTGCGTTCACTAGTGGACGCACTTCAATACTATCCTCGCTTTATTCCTAATTTTCTTTGTCATGCCAATTATTTGTTTAACATTTTGACATCCAATTCATTTGAATGGGGTGAGAAACAAGAGTCATGCTTTCGAAGTCTACTAAAGTTTTTTAAGGTGATGGTATTCTTCGGAATTACTCACCCATTGTACATTCTGTACTTATTACTGATGCATCACCTGTGGGTATTAATGCACTTTTGAAGCAGAGAGGTAGACCAGTAATATGTATTTCACGCAGAATTCTTGTTGCTGAACAAGGTTATTCACAAACTTCGCAAGAAGCATCAGCTGTGTTTTGAGTCGTCAAAACACTTCATAAATATTTATTCCGAATGAAATTCGTTGTAGTTACTGGTCATAAAGCACCTGAAAATTCAATAGCAACTTTCTCAGCTGCTATGGTTTGAAGATGGGGTATTGCTATGAGTGCCTATGACTGTACAGTCCAGCACAGGAATGCCAAATAAATTCGACATGTTGAATACATGTATGTTCGAATGAATTTGTGTAGTTGGGTTTATATGTATGTGTACTTCTGTATGTTCATGTGTTAGCTGTATGTAGGTTTATATGGGGATATGTCGGTCCATAAGTCGCATGCACGCTTATATGTATTTTGCATGTATTCATGTGTGTATGGTGTATGTGTTTATATGGATGTAGATATTTATGCATTTAATTCGTTGATGTGCAGTTATTTTTGTGTGGTGTTTTTGCTTTTATTTCCACTTTTTTGAAATTAGAAATTTGTGGTAAATGGCACCTAATATTTATACTGGTTAGTTGTGCATTTGAAGGCAGCAGGACCTGACAATATACTAGCTGAAGCACTGAAGTCAGACATTGAAGTGACTGCAAATATACTTCACCTCGTATTTAAGAAGATTTGGGAGGGGGAACAAGTGCCAACGGACTGACAATAAGGATACCTCATCAAGATACCAAAGAAAGGAGATCAGGGAGAATGTGGGAATCACAGAGGCATCAATTTGTCCTCAGTACCTGGAAACGTTTTCGACAAAGTGTTGCTGAACTAGACGAAAGACGCAATAGACGTCCAATTTCGGGATCAATAGGCTGGATTACGTAAGGATCGGACGCGGACAGACTGAGTTGCGACACTAAGGATCATCGTAGAACAATCAGTTGAGTGGAACCCGTCACTATACCTCAACTTCATTGACTATGAGAAAGTGTCTGACAGTGTGGACAAGAGAACATTATGGAAACTTCTTCGACACTATGAAGTTCCAGAGAACATTATCAACATTATCCAGAACTCATACGACGGACTACAGTGCGAAGTCGTGCATGGAGGACAGATGACAGATGCATTTACAGTTAATAAACAAATGATCATATACAGGCGTTTTCCCCAAAAGGATAGCCTGATGATTTATGAACCTTGTTCTTTAAGGTTATTTCCAGTGCCCAAACGAGTTATTGATAAATATCTACAAGTAGAGAAAGTAAGATTAAAGCAGAGAGCACGGAAAAACAAAACAATGATTGCCAATATATGTCTGTCAGGTTTACCACTGTTCATGTTAGATATTATTCAAAAGTGTTAGAGTTGCTAGTGACAGTGTTAATGTAAAGTGACAGCAAGTAAGTGGTTAAACATTTAAAGTTCCTATAATCTCACTTGTGGAGTAAGATACACTAACAGACGCTAGAAAATTTAATAGATTTTCAGAGGAGCAGTATGCATCAATAGAGCGAACAAATGATGGGAGAGATTTTATCGAACGGATAGTTTGTGGTAGATTATTCTAGAGTCTAGATTGATTTTTAAGAAATCCATGTTGCGTATCATTGATAAATTTTCCAGTCAGCAAATAGTTGGGTAGTTCGTCACTAATATTTTTTTCCATAATCCTAGAGATAACTGGAGTAATATTTATTGGCCGATAGTTGTTCATGTCAGTCTTATCTCCAGATTTGTAACGTGGTATGATGTACGCGGTTTTCCAACGGTCAGGGTAAGAGCCTGATTCTATAGAGTAAACAGCTTAAGGAGAAGAAGTGGAATATCTGGACCACTATATTTGTAGAGAAATGATAAAATCCCATCTGCTCCGTGACCTCTCGAAACCTTAAGGTTATCTAAAGACTTACTAATTTTCAAGCATGTGAAGAAGATAGATTTTCTTGAGTTACTAGTCATGTATATAACTCTTGAAACAGCACCATTTTTGGATTCTTTGCCATTTGCAAAATTACCACTGAAAAGGTCTGCTATAGTTTTAGGGTCATATATAAAACTATTATTATGCAGGATGCATGGTACATCAAACTTTTGAGTCGATTAAGCGCGTTTATTGAAAAGGTGAATTAGGTTTTGCACTTTTGATCTAGTACTTAGTGCTAATAGCTCTTCATTAATGGCCTTTAACCAGTGTTTCTCTTTAATTTGGTTAAAAATTATTGTCATTTGTGCAACTGCCGTGAAGTTGTTTGATTTGAAATAACGTTTCTGTAAGCGTCTTCGTTTATTACGATATCTAGCTGGTATAGATAATTCGTAAGGTTTACTAAACCTGTACGTTTTAATTGGTGCACAGGAATCTAGACAAGAGTTAACAATCAAATAGAATATGTTGATGGCATCTGTGAGACTATTACATGAGAAGAATTCATCCCAGTCTGACAGTTTGATCAGTGAGCGCAAGAGGTCCCAGACAGCATGCTTTTAGTCTCTGTATTGGCAAGTTTTTTGAATTGGTCGGTTATAAGAGGGATAGATAGCGAGAGCACAAGCTTCTATCTTATGGTCACTGCTTTCAAATTCGTTGTATACTTGTACAGTTAGGGGGATGACATCTCCACTAAATATTAGATCAAGTATATTATCACCACTTGTTGGAGTACGAATTCACTGTGACTAGCAGTGCAGGTTAAGTATTGACGAAAATTCATCATTGCTTGACTGACAACTACCGGTACTCCAGTTAATCCCAGGATAATTGAAATCATCAGTGATAACCTTAGCACTGAAGTTTAGTGCAGATGCATGTATCAATGCATTGATAATAAGATCATTCACATTATCCGAAATATCAGGGGCTCTGTATATACATCCTAGGAGTAGACTATGATTCAGGTTGTTGGTTGGTATCCAGATCGATTCTGGTAAACTATTCAAGACACCGTCTTCAACGTTGTTAGTTGTTAGGGTATCCAAAGCAAATATAAAACAACCACCTCCTCACTTAGTTTCTCTGTCACAAAGATAGAGTCGATGGTTCTAGATATTTAATTCTGAATCAGATACTGCTTGATAGCACCATGTTTCAGTGGTAAGTTGAAAAGAAGGCTTGGCTAGAAAGGCTAAGGTTCTCAAGCCTGAAATTCGGTTCAAAAGCGAACGTGCATTATTAAGTAATAAGTTTAAAAACAGAGTATGGAGTGTAAAATAACCGAGAGCATCCCTATCGATGGTATGTGTTCTAGATATGCCTGGACTATGTTTTAATATGTTTGATTGATCGTATGGGCTATAGCTTCAGTGAACTGTAGTGCTATTGGGAAAAGGGATTTCTGAATGCCAAAACATCATTATTTTGATAAGGTCGATTAATTTGTTGAGATTGTCTTGGTGGACAGTCAAGACAGCCGCCTGCTAGTTGGGGTTGAGTTGATGGTGTGTAACCTAGTATTCTATCTTCCCCATTGCGAAAGTGATGATAAGAGTTACACTTTGCAGGTTTAGTGTTTATAACATTTGATGGAAACCATGGGGCACGTTGGTTCATTGCCGTCTGTCTAATGGTAGGCCTGCTTACATGATGGTTGTAGTGGCCTTCCCGTTCGACATTTGAACGAAGTGTGACTTTACAACCTCCCTTACGATGAGTAGGGTAAAGCATGGTTTCGAAAAGTATATTATTGTTCGGTAAGGCCATTGAAATATTCTTGGTATTTGGTCTGGAACCAGATGGTTTTGTACATACTTTCTTCTTATCTGGTATAGACTTTTAATTTTAGCGGTGTTTTTAAGAGCCTTCACATTACAACTAGGTGTATGATTATGGGCTTCTGATATTACACTGGAAAATATCGCATTAGTGTCTCCATTAGATATAAATTGGTTATCTGGGGTCACTACAGGTATGAGAGACAGACTAGCACTCTGCATTGATAAATCAATGCACTGCTTAACATGTGATAGATTAGCTGCACCAGTGGGTTCAGCTGCTGTGGCAACGGGATTTGTTGTGACCTCAACAATGTTATTTTCGTTTAGGGTACGCTTTTGTGCTAGTCTTCAGTTGGTGGTTTTATCTGAGACCATAAGAGCGTTTTTAAACTTCGTAAGCGCACAGATTAGCTGTTCAGACTCTTTCAACTGTTCCACTAGTAAATGGGAATCGAATCTAAACGGGATAGGACATGAGTATTTTTGGTGCTTTTTGTCAAGTCGGATACATTGGCATGGACTGTCTTGGAGGTTAGCTGCCTTTGATACCAAATTCCTTACAGTTTTAATGGCGGCTTTGTCAGGTATGCTATAGATGATCACATTATTTCTAAAGATTATTCGTTTAGCAACTTCATCACTGATAAAATCAATAACAGATTCTGCTTTGATCCTGCCTTCAAGTTTCGCAGGAACTACATCTTTTGACAACGGCAGTTTAAGGGGTGACAGTGTCTTTAGTTCTAGCTTAAGATCATCATGCTTTAATAAAGAGCCCGCAAGTGACTCCACTTTAGAACGCATGTCGCGTAATTGATTATAGACAGTGTCTAATTCATTCTTAATATTATCGATACCATCGGATCGTGAGTTTGAGCTCATTAATGAGTTAGAGATTGAGTCATCCAGCAACAGGTGTGGTATACGTCCATTCCCACCATTTTCCTATTCAAAGGCAGTTACAGAGAATGGATTATGTGTTATAGCAGAATTTTTATTATCTGATGAAACGGGGCATTTTTGGGCTCGATTTTTGTCAGTCGACCCATTTTTCTTCAAGGGTTAATTTAAGTGTTACAATTGAGTTATAAACTATGGCTGAACGATTTATAAGCACTTCATAAAAAATACCGTGTGATCGTAAAGCAAACTTCAAACGTACTGCAGAGTCAGTGTAGGAAGCAATTTCCTACAGATGTAACACTAAGCTATTCTCTAGACTGTCGAGCACAGAGTCTCGGTTTCGAAAAAGTCAGAACAAGTGAGCAATTTGGCTCAATAAATTTTATGTGTTTCTTAAACGTAAATTAACAACGTTGGTATACAAATAAACAGTGCAGTCTGTTACATAGGAAAAAGGAGAGACATAAATAACATACCGAACAGTAACTGGAGGATAGGAAAATAAGTCAACAAGGCGAATATTGTTTTACACTGAACATAAAGTTGTGATCGGTGGATAAGCAAGACATAGTCACACAAGGTCAATGAAATTTATTATGGTGTGGAGCGTTTCACCTTATCATTGTGCGTTCGTATGTCGACCTCACTTTACAGTCAGACAAGGCTGTCTATTCTCCCGCTTCCTCTTTCTTCTGGTAGTCGACTGGATTGTGAAGACCTCGACATCTGAGGGGAAGCACGGAATACAATGGATAGATCAGAATTATTTAGATGATTTGGACGTCGCAGATGATCTAGCCCTCCTATCCCATACACTCGAACAAATACAGACGAAGACAACTAATGTAGCAACAGTCTCTGCATCGATAGGCCTCAACATACGCCAAGGTAAAAGAAAGATTCTTAAATACAACACGGAAAACGCCAAGCCGATCACGCTTGATGGCGAAACTCTGGGGTAGATGGAATCTTTCACTTACCTGTGAAGCATCATTGATGAACAAGGAGGATCTGCTGCAGATGTAGAGGTGAGGATTGGCAAAACAAGGGCCGCATTCCTACAAGTGGAGAATATGGGGGACTCAAAACAACCTTCAACCAATATCAAAGTCAGAATCTTCAATACGAACGTCGAGACAGTCCTGCTGTACGGAGGTGAAACGTGGAGAACTACTACAACCATCCTTAGAAGTAACAAGTATTTATAAACAGTTGTCTATGCAAAATATTCAACAGCCACTGGCCGGATGCCATCAGCAACAGCCTTTTGTGGGAGAGGACGAACCAGGTTCAAGCTGAAGAGGAAATTAGGAAAACACGCTGAATGTGGATCGGACATAGATTGGGGAAATCACCAAAATGCGTCACGAGTCCAGCCCGGACTTGGAATCGCGAAGCGAAGCTGGGAGAGAGAAAATCAAGCGACGCAGTACGACAGTATATAGAAGCAGATATTCAAGTGAGAACAGCCACTGGGAACAACTAGAAAGGGTTGCCCAGGACTGAGTCAGATGGACAATGCTCGTCGACGGCGTATGCCACTTGACGAGGAATGACAGACGTGAATCAGTCAGTGTAAATTGGCCAATGTAAAGTCATTTTTGTGTTTCATGTTTGCCGTGATTTCAAACTATCTGAAATTAGAAATTGACGGTAAATGGCATCTAATATTTATTCTGGTTAGTTGTGTGGTCTGTTGCATTTGAAGCAAATGAATGATGACTGGCAATAGAGTCCGTGGTGTGCGCTTCATTTTATTCAGGACTGTTCAGCTGGATGTATCGACATATCAGAGTTGATGTGCACTCCGGATCCCGTAACCAGTACCGTTCGTTTCATGTGTCATCACGTTATACACTCAGCCACTGAGTCGAAACAGCCACTTAGTTGTGCAATGGGGTGAATTTCAATCCTTATATAATGGTTGATTGTATTTTCCCACAATTCCCGTCTAAAATCCTATTCACACGATACGAGGAATGTCGTAGTTTACACAAACGTAAGAATCACTATCACTACCATCATTATCGAACAAAGGATGAGGTTAGATCAGAGTGTGATTGTGAGTGGAAAATACTCCAATAACTATGTAGGCAGGCAGATGAGTTAACAGTATTTCGTATATTTTGTTTGGTTAGGTTAGCGTTTCCGCCTACTCTTGCTATTAGTAGCTGATTAAGGTGACTAGTTTGTGTGAAACGGTATCAATGTGTTCCTATTGTTGTGAGAACAACAGTAGTTGGATTGTCAGTGAGAACATGTATAGCAGAACGATGCATGAGTGTGCACATATATAATGATTAGGAAACACCGACATGAATTTCACTCAAGCATACGACGAACAACGAGTTGGTGTACACGGACACAGAATGGTGACTGGTTACAAATGCAAAGTAACGCGACAAGTCAATCAAAGGACAGTCATTTATTATTTGACGTATAGCAAGCACATAAACACGCGAAATTATAGAATAATGAAATGTATTTGGTAGAGGCGTAAATGACATACTATATGCGTTTAGATCTTGACTTGACCATCTCCCAAGGCTTCTCAGTTTTTGTTGTTGTTTCTCCGTTTACTGCAACATCCTCCACAACAGTCTCCACCACGACATCCACGACATCCACAACACCGAGGACATTGAGGGCATGCACCGGAACAGCAAGGACACCTTCCACCTGGTGCTGGAGCTCCATTAGCTATAAACCAGATAACACAACATCAAGATGTCACGTATTATATCAGGAATGATGGAAACAAACAAATTGGAACCTACATGTAACGACTTCGAAAATCGACATTTTATTATATTGGTGAAAATGGTCGATATATATTCCAATAACTAGTCAACATGTATCAGCTTCATGTCATCTGGTTGATTGGAATCGACCGCCATCGAGTAAGATAAGACTCACCTGGATTCTGACATTCGAACGATACGACCAGTACAACTATGATGAGCTGAAATGAGAAGGCCGATCAGATAGATAATATCACACAACAGAATTGTAACATACAGTGAGGAATTGCATTGTGGTGGTTTACTGTTGAAGTGAGTGTCGTTTGCTCGTTGACTTGTTCGTTTGTTGACTGCATATATTGCGTTGTTGTATTTATAATGGACGTCGGTCATTCCACGTACACACACGTGTTCACACCTGATATTTGGTTGTTCAATGGAGTTGATCTGAACTCGTGTGTTGTGTGGCAAGTTGACACACTTTACCCTACTTTATCACCTCGATTTCGTCTATCACATTGTCTTCACTGTTCAACCCGATTGAACAATCAGTTACGGTTATCTGACTGTTTACAGTTTGTTGAATTGATTATGTTCACGCGTGACTTCGTTGTTTTGTGTCAAATGTCTCTACAGATATGTGCGTGTATTAGTGCTATGGTATGATATTAGTTGTGTAGATGTGGTTGTGAATTGCTTGATTCATTTCAATCGAGTGTTGTTTTGGATCATTAGCTCGATGAATTATCTCGATGGGTGTTATTTTAGGAAGGTTGAGTTAATGAGTGATTCATGTGTAGTTTGTGCTACACTATCAACATCTCGATTGATTATCATGCTCACAGATAATGTAACAATTCCGAAAACTTACTTATGAGTAAATTTGCGATCTTTATAATAATGTCACAGTGACTGTGTAGTCAAGTCGATACGTGGTGAAAATTGTGAGGAAAACACGACACTTATTACATTAAACAAAACAAGAGCATGTGGATAGTTTCCACTGAATAGTTTGAGGTTGGAATCGCGTGTGAACTGCGTATTTGTGTACGAGTATGGAGAATTTCCCAACCACGTTGTGGCGCATAGTCCGTGAGCTCTAATCTTAGGTCAAGATAGACAGGGCTAAACATGAATGGACATAATTGGATTTCGGAACGCCGATAAAATTTATGAAACACAACCAAACGAAATTGAAATCAAAAAGCTGTGCGGAAGCGTTGAAAATAAACAGGCGAAACGTGTCCTTAAATAATACTGAAGTGTACTGGTTCGATCAAGAGATTATCGAGGAGAATTCAGAACATACTGTACTGTCGTCATCTACCTAAATGTAACAACAATTTGGCCGGTAACAATGATTAATAATTTCATATAAGCGAGTAATTGGTGTAAAACGGTTGGTTTTTGGAGCATGAATTCACACTGTCATGGACCTGTTTCATGTACAGTAACGAGTAGCTTGTGATCGTCACAATTGGATGATCCACACGACAAATTAGATCGAGCGAAAATTTACACCAATTCACTTGTGGAATATTATTTTTATCACACTGAAAGAGACAACTTGGTCAGTTTGTGACAGAATTTCACGAGTACTGGTGTAGTGTTCACAAGAATTGAGAAAGGTATAGATGTAAGATCCAAACCTAGTTAGAAACTAGGTTTGATTTGTTGAATAACTGACGAGTAAAATTAGAGACGCGCACCTCCAGTCGAAATCAGAACAAGGTGTTTTGGGGGTAATAACGGTTCTAAGTTTCATCATATATACAAATGTACAAATTTACCTAAACAAATATTACCACCCAGTTATTCAACCGACAATTGATACCGAAATATTCAATCTAAATTACAATGAATAGCAAAGTGGTAAGAAATATATGAAAATTACCGAAAACACCAAAAGGTGAGTGTTATTCTATCCTTTCTGGATAGATCAAGTAAGATTCCGTTTGAGCGGCTGTTTTATAACACAAAGTGTTTCAATATCTGGGAAAGTTCTCCAAATTACAACCAAAAATGCACGATCCCAGTCAAAATCAAACCGCACAATCAAAGAGCGAGCAGTCAATATGGCAGCCGCTAGAATAATAACAATTAAAACAAACTAAATACAGTTCAGTAAGGAACATAGAGACTCAATAAAAACGATAAGAAAACCAAGAAAATTAAACGTTACAGACTTAATTAGCATCAAAAAAGTTAACAATATATACAATTAAAGAAACCACAAGGAAGAAATCACAAATGTATGCATGGATGGATTTTCACTTTCGAAATGAATCTAACAATAGATGGCTTGTGTTGCACAATATTATCACGTAGAACGCTAAACACCTTACTTGGAGAGAGCTTTGAAGTAATTTGATGAAAGAATAAGCATGATTATCTACATCAGCGGCGAGAACAAATTCTTTGAAAATACAATGCATTCGACAAATGAACAAGCCAACGAGTCGACATGCCACTCAACACACGAGTTCAGATCAACTCCATTGAACAACCAAATATCAGGTGTGAACACGTGTGTGTACGTGGAATGACCGACGTCCATTATAAATACAACAACGCAATACATGCAGTCAACAAACGAACAAGTCAACGAGCAAACGACACTCACTTCAACAGTAAACCACCACAATGCAATTCCTCACTGTATGTTACAATTCTGTTGTGTGATATTATCTATCTGATCGGCCTTCTCATTTCAGCTCATCATAGTTGTACTGGTCGTATCGTTCGAATGTCAGAATCCAGGTGAGTCTTATCTTACTCGATGGCGGTCGATTCCAATCAACCAGATGACATGAAGCTGATACATGTTGACTAGTTATTGGAATATATATCGACCATTTTCACCAATATAATAAAATGTCGATTTTCGAAGTCGTTACATGTAGGTTCCAATTTGTTTGTTTCCATCATTCCTGATATAATACGTGACATCTTGATGTTGTGTTATCTGGTTTATAGCTAATGGAGCTCCAGCACCAGGTGGAAGGTGTCCTTGCTGTTCCGGTGCATGCCCTCAATGTCCTCGGTGTTGTGGATGTCGTGGATGTCGTGGTGGAGACTGTTGTGGAGGATGTTGCAGTAAACGGAGAAACAACAACAAAAACTGAGAAGCCTTGGGAGATGGTCAAGTCAAGATCTAAACGCATATAGTATGTCATTTACGCCTCTACCAAATACATTTCATTATTCTATAATTTCGCGTGTTTATGTGCTTGCTATACGTCAAATAATAAATGACTGTCCTTTGATTGACTTGTCGCGTTACTTTGCATTTGTAACCAGTCACCATTCTGTGTCCGTGTACACCAACTCGTTGTTCGTCGTATGCTTGAGTGAAATCCATGTCGGTGTTTCCTAATCATTATATATGTGCACACTCATGCATCGTTCTGCTATACATGTTCTCACTGACAATCCAACTACTGTTGTTCTCACAGCAATAGGAACACATTGATACCGTTTCACACAAACTAGTCACCTTAATCAGCTACTAATAGCAAGAGTAGGCGGAAACGCTAACCTAACCAAACAAAATATACGAAATACTGTTAACTCATCTGCCTGCCTACATAGTTATTGGAGTATTTTCCACTCACAATCACACTCTGATCTAACCTCATCCTTTGTTCGATAATGATGGTAGTGATAGTGATTCTTACGTTTGTGTAAACTACGACATTCCTCGTATCGTGTGAATAGGATTTTAGACGGGAATTGTGGGAAAATACAATCAACCATTATATAAGGATTGAAATTCACCCCATTGCACAACTAAGTGGCTGTTTCGACTCAGTGGCTGAGTGTATAACGTGATGACACATGAAACGAACGGTACTGGTTACGGGATCCGGAGTGCACATCAACTCTGATATGTCGATACATCCAGCTGAACAGTCCTGAATAAAATGAAGCGCACACCACGGACTCTATTGCCAGTCATCATTCATTTGCTTCAAATGCAACAGACCACACAACTAACCAGAATAAATATTAGATGCCATTTACCGTCAATTTCTAATTTCAGATAGTTTGAAATCACGGCAAACATGAAACACAAAAATGACTTTACATTGGCCAATTTACACTGACTGATTCACGTCTGTCATTCCTCGTCAAGTGGCATACGCCGTCGACGAGCATTGTCCATCTGACTCAGTCCTGGGCAACCCTTTCTGGTTGTTCCCAGTGGCTGTTCTCACTTGAATATCTGCTTCTATATACTGTCGTACTGCGTCGCTTGATTTTCTCTCTCCCAGCTTCGCTTCGCGATTCCAAGTCCGGGCTGGACTCGTGACGCATTTTGGTGATTTCCCCAATCTATGTCCGATCCACATTCAGCGTGTTTTCCTAATTTCCTCTTCAGCTTGAACCTGGTTCGTCCACTCCCACAAAAGGCTGTTGCTGATGGCATCCGGCCAGTGACTGTTGAATATTTTGCATAGACAACTGTTTATAAATACTTGTTACTTCTAAGGATGGTTGTAGTAGTTCTCCACGTTTCACCTCCGTACAGCAGGACTGTCTCGACGTTCGTATTGAAGATTCTGACTTTGATATTGGTTGAAGGTTGTTTTGAGTCCCCCATATTCTCCACTTGTAGGAATGCGGCCCTTGTTTTGCCAATCCTCACCTCTACATCTGCAGCAGATCCTCCTTGTTCATCAATGATGCTTCACAGGTAAGTGAAAGATTCCATCTACCCCAGAGTTTCGCCATCAAGCGTGATCGGCTTGGCGTTTTCCGTGTTGTATTTAAGAATCTTTCTTTTACCTTGGCGTATGTTGAGGCCTATCGATGCAGAGACTGTTGCTACATTAGTTGTCTTCGTCTGTATTTGTTCGAGTGTATGGGATAGGAGGGCTAGATCATCTGCGACGTCCAAATCATCTAAATAATTCTGATCTATCCATTGTATTCCGTGCTTCCCCTCAGATGTCGAGGTCTTCACAATCCAGTCGACTACCAGAAGAAAGAGGAAGCGGGAGAATAGACAGCCTTGTCTGACTGTAAAGTGAGGTCGACATACGAACGCACAATGATAAAGTGAAACGCTCCACACCATATTAAATTTCATTGACCTTGTGTGACTATGTCTTGCTTATCCACCGATCACAACTTTATGTTCAGTGTAAAACAATATTCGCCTTGTTGACTTATTTTCCTATCCTCCAGTTACTGTTCGGTATGTTATTTATGTCTCTCCTTTTTCCTATGTAACAGACTGCACTGTTTATTTGTATACCAACGTTGTTAATTTACGTTTAAGAAACACATAAAATTTATTGAGCCAAATTGCTCACTTGTTCTGACTTTTTCGAAACCGAGACTCTGTGCTCGACAGTCTAGAGAATAGCTTAGTGTTACATCTGTAGGAAATCGCTTCCTACTTTGACTCCGATCGTAACTGTGAATGCATCTGCCAGCTGTTCTCCGTGCACGACTTCGCACTGTAGTCCGTCGTATGAGTTCTGGATAATGTTGATAATGTTCTCTGGAACTTCATAGTGTCGAAGAAGTTTCCATAATGTTCTCTTGTCCACACTGTCAGACACTTTCTCATAGTCAATGAAGTTGAGGTATAGTGACGGGTTCCACTCAACTGATTGTTCTACGATGATCCTTAGTGTCGCAACTCAGTCTGTCCGCGTCCGATCCTTACGTAATCCAGCCTATTGATCCCGAAATTGGACGTCTATTGCGTCTTTCGTCTAGTTCAGCAACACTTTGTCGAAAACGTTTCCAGGTACTGAGGACAAATTGATGCCTCTGTGATTCCCACATTCTCCCTGATCTCCTTTCTTTGGTATCTTGATGAGGTATCCTTATTGTCAGTCCGTTGGCACTTGTTCCCCCTCCCAAATCTTCTTAAATACGAGGTGAAGTATATTTGCAGTCACTTCAATGTCTGACTTCAGTGCTTCAGCTAGTATATTGTCAGGTCCTGCTGCCTTCAAATGCACAACTAACCAGTATAAATATTAGGTGCCATTTACCACAAATTTCTAATTTCAAAAAAGTGGAAATAAAAGCAAAAACACCACACAAAAATAACTGCACATCAACGAATTAAATGCATAAATATCTACATCCATATAAACACATACACCATACACACATGAATACATGCAAAATACATATAAGCGTGCATGCGACTTATGGACCGACATATCCCCATATAAACCTACATACAGCTAACACATGAACATACAGAAGTACACATACATATAAACCCAACTACACAAATTCATTCGAACATACATATACATATGTTAGAATATAAAGAGTACTATGACGAACGATCGTTTTCGGTTATTTCTCCAATAGGCTGTACAGTTACACATCCAACACTATCGTTGTTGTGTTGCGACATAGATATGTACAAACGCATATAAAATGTGTAGGACCATCAGCGTTTGAGAGTCCACGGTACGAATGTGGTCAATAATAAACAGTAAGATCGTTGCGCAGAGATGCAGTAGTGACACTTTCAATAGAAGTCGTGACAGGAAGGAGCTGTCGAACTGGTCAGTGATGGGAGACATTAAGGTATTAAGCAGGGTATAATGTAGGATAGTTGTTTACTAATGTAGGCGGAAATGTGTCATGGCAACATAGTGTACAGGAGATTAAAATGATAATAGAAAATAGATAAGAAGAAACTCATAGTAGGCAGTCGATTGTGCGGTTCTTTTGACTTTTTACGGTATTAGTGAGCGTCTCTTAGCGACCGAGTATTGATAGATCCATCAAGCTGCCTGCTAATTTAATAACAAAAATTAGGAAGATAAATGTATCTAATACAACTACAATTTAGGGAAATAAGGCAATTTAATCTATATATGTAGAGAGCCTATAATGTCTGTAAGGGATGCGAATGTGTTGGTTTGTGTTAGATATGTGCAAGTGAAGGCTTCATCAATAAGTCTTACAAACGTAAGTAATTTATCGGAGGGGAGACTGTTCTATAATAATGCATACTTGATGGGGAAGGCGTTTCTCTAGCTTTTGATGAATAAAGTAGTCAGTGATCTTGAAGGCGTTGAAGTTTATCAGGATGATCTCATTGTTTACGGTTCTGATAAGGTAGTTCATCACCGAAGACATATTGCCTTATTGCGCCGTTTAATTGGTAAGAATATTATGGTGAATGCAAATAAATGTTCATTTTGTGTATCTAGTTTCTGATGCCTTGGATACCTAGTTGACAGTAATGGTTTTAGACCAGATATCAAACGACTAGCTCCACTGATAAATGCAACACCTCTGAAAAAACTTGAAGAACTACGGTCACCAGTGCGTGCTCCTCAATACCATTTCCGTTTTATCCTCAATTTTTGTTGTCATGCCAATTTTTTATTTATTATTCTGACATCCAATTCATTTGAATGGGGTGAGAAACAAGAGTCATGCTTTCGAAGTCTACTAAAGTTTTTTAAGGTGATGGTATTCTTCGGAATTACTCACCCAGTGTACATTCTGTACAATGTGCAATCACGATCTCAGTTAGCAATCATCTTCCAGATTGATTTCCTGTAATCATCTTGTGTGAATATCACGTTTCTTTCTGTTTGTGAGTTGAAAATCAATAATTTGTGTACTTTTTGATGCTTCAACGTTATTTTTAATAAGTGATTGTGATGATTAGAAATAATTTCATTGATGTACGGACCAGGACTTCCTGAAATAGTGCAATTCTCAGCAAATAGAGCTAGGTGATCACAAACGAATGTATTGTATTTAGAATTCGAAATCAGGCAGACATCAAATACAAATGAGTCATTAGTTCGTATTTTCACCACAAGTGCCACAGCTTAAGCTACAGTCTACGTTTCTGTAATCAGTTGTACATCTTCTGCTTAGGTTCATCAAGATACGACGGATATTCTAGTTCTACGACTAGCAACCAGTACTATCTTCTATAATCGATCGTTTCCGGACAAAGGAAATCAGAAGTCAGAGGAGAAGATGTAGGAATGATATATTTGATACGTTACCAATTATATCGAGAGGCGTTCGTTATTAGCTGACTATGGAAACGTAGGAGCTGTGTCCCACGTCGAGTTGCAACGTGATCTGGTACGGATGCATGACCGAAAGCCTTCGGTTAAACAAGTTCACTTAAACAACGTGGTCAGCATCCAATGTCGAACACTTAGAAAGCTATTGATTTTGGGGAATTATTTACAGCTACAACTCCATGGCAGAGAATTCATGAAAACTATTTTGGCGCATTTCTTGACAGGTTCTATGCACTTGCGACCGTTGATTCCCTTTTTAGTCAACCTAGAATTTTTCACTACACTGAATTGTGACTTCACAATCCTAGTATCACGATTGTTTAGTAATTATAATCTATAAAAGTTGATAGCAGTTCATTCGTTCAGATATAATGTGTTTTCATAAGAATAGTTTTCAAAGGAGCATGGCGTCCACGTTACATACAAGATCCAATCTCGACAAAAAGTGTATTAGGGTTTCGGTCGTGCTAAGTATTTATATAACGCAGCTTTTTAAGTTTATAGTTGTTATAAAGTAGGCTTGTGGAGCGCCTGGTTCGAACTATGACCTTGGGAAAGCGCGTTCGTCGAGTTTGTTCCAGACGTCAGAAGTTACATAGCTTCACCCTCATAGCAAGATTCTGAAGAGAAAAAAAAAGAAAAAGGAACCGAGGAGCAGCAAGGCATTTGGATATGAACGATAACCAATGCTTAACATTTATTAGTGGAACAGATGGAGGTATGATAAATTATTAGATTAAATTGATACTAGCTCATGTTGCTAGAGTGAACTGTGATTAGGTGCTACAGAGGAGAGAATGCAGTAATAAAGTACAATGAGTTGTGATATTTATCAAGGTGGAGTAGGTTCCAATGAAGAAGGGAAGTCAAGGTTGGAATGAGGAAGAACAGAGAGTGCATATAGAGAGTAGAGTGTTGAGTAAAATAGCAACCATATCCTTCACAGTCTGTATTTTTTCATCATCCGATGCCTGCCACACAGTTTTCATGTAAAAGTCCGAGTTAGCATGTTAAAGGTTGTCTTAGTAGAATAGTTAATCCAGCACAAAAATAAGAAACATGAGTCTGAATGGTGAGTGTAGGAGAACAATCTCAATATCACAGATTGATTGACTTGTTCTCATCCATAAAGAGCCTGATACAAACGAAATGTTCTGCCCCACAAACACGGGTGGATTGAAATCATCGCCATCAGTGCTTGCTGGTCAGTAACTCCACCCATCTATGGTGAGAATTTTGGAAAATGGGTGATTTAGATATACTCAGCCGACATGTTGATCAAATACAACTCTAGGAACAGGGTGAGTCTTTTGTAACCGTCAAAAGGCATAGAGCAATTATTGAAACTTTGGAAATCGATTGAGCGACACACAAAACGAAGCTTAAACTAATGGTAAATGACGAGATGTATTATTCAAAGGAAGAGACTGAACTGTAAAACTACATTTTTCCTTAAAACAGTCAGAGACCTATCAACTTATAGCTTTGCGCAAGGGAGCAGGCCATCTCGTACGTGTTACTGAATTTCCTCATTTCCTCTCTTCATTAGATAAAATGAGGCACTATTATCAGGAAGACAATCCGTCCAATTATATTCAGGGGCAGTTAAATGCTGAACTATTAGGATATGTCTTAAGATGAATATCATATGAAGTGTACTGAGATATTACCACGATGCTTGACCAGACGCCTTTAATAAGTAATGCTCGATAAGTTCGATATGATAAGTATCGGTTACAAATCCCTACAAAACCATCTGCTTCTATGAGATGTTTACCGTTATAGTTAAACACTATAATAACCCTGACGTTCTCCATTCCATCATCATTAGATTTAAAGATCTCACGGAAGGTGTGTTGGATTTATATACGTGTCTATACTGGGTGGCATAAATAATCAAGTATACTCAAAGGTAAAGGGAACCGTGGGTGTGCACTGCTGAGAAAACCCATACTAGAACGAAACAGTGCTTTCAGGTTTTCAATGGTAGTCTAGCTTGGATCGAATAGTGAATTCAACCGCGGAAATATTACGATCTCTACAAATTACCGTCCTAATAATAATTTATTGTTCCCAAGTTCAAAGGCCACGATAAAGAATCACTACGCTTGATGTATAAATATCGATAAACAGGATATTGACGAGGGGCTTTATGATTATTGATAACACTTTCTGAAACGCAGTCATCTAATGCCGCAAGTTATGCCTCGTTTTCTATTTAGAAAGAGCCAAAATGTTGGTTGTAGTGGGTTTTTATTCGGATCGAGGAACAGAACGGTTGTTGAGCTCTCACCGCTTAGTGTAGGGTTATAAGAAGTATAATGCCCGTGCGAAATAATGAAATAAGTAAATACTTGAGCTGTAATGTTTTGATGTTACCAGGATGTTTTAGATCAACTATTATCCACCTTACTTGAGTTGGGACTTAAGCTTCCTCCTATAACCAACTTCCATAGGAAGGTTGGTTCGACCAATTTGTTAAATTAACTTATATCAGTTAAATGACGCATTACTAACTCTCTCAATGTTTGACTTTATTTTACAACCAGTGACGACCACCACTCAATCAATCTCCATAAATAGTTTATAGTTTCCACCTACTTATTTTACTAGCTTGTTATTTTATGTCGGCATCACCTACCTTCTTTCTACAAGTTATCGCACATGACTTGTACGTGCCCTCTACATGGAAAGCAGAGCCAGCAAGGGAAAGTAAGGAGAGAAAATGAAATATGAATATCTGAGGAAGTGCAGCGACCAGGTTGCCCAACACCATGTTGACGAGATACGATTTTCCCATGATCTATCCGACTGTCAAGTGTTTACTCACCTGAGGTGAATACTGGTCCACTCGTGACAGTTAGAGTATAAACTACATAGCCCTGGGAGCTATGAATTAGCATATTAATTCTACTGCTTTTACCCATTGTGCACACTAGAAATATTTCGATGCGAACACTATCTGCTTGTATTGTAATTAGGATGACTGTAGTATTGCGAAAAAGGCGTTATAGATTATGCTGATTTACCCTGATTTTTTGATGGCCTGTTTTTACTTAAATTTCGCATACCTAATTTTGCCAATGGAAGAAACAGTGTTATGCTACTCAGAGCAGTTGATGTATGGGTCTATGCTAGTTAGATGAAAATGGTGTAATCTGGTGTACGCCGAAATTACATCTCGCGATAAACACCAAGTATGGGTTACCCTAAACTGGTATTAGGGTAGTGGGACTGGGTTGTTGACTCTATGGAAAAAATCCACAGGAAATTTAACAATAACAGTACTCGGGTGAACGTAATTTAAAATTTAAAATAAGCTCATGAAGTTAAATAACAGTTTTGAAAAGTTTAACTAGATTCGCATGAACTTCAAATAATATGACGAAATAGTACTTATTTTATCAAGTTTAGAACCTCGACAAGACACTAGCAGGAACTCGCATTCACAGCATGTGGTGCATCATTGTTATAGTTTTAGGAGCGGAATAAAATATTTAAGTGTACAATGAATACATTGGTTATCTATCACAATCTGAAATGTCAGTTCTGTTTATTGGACACTGAATGTTCACTTTGCCTTGGTAGCGCTCTCTGAAATAATTCGTCTACGATGTCAGATTCGTCCGATGTGACCGAAGTGGATGAATCTTGGAAAGTTAACCTTGAAATCGCACTGTTAGGTAATCTCAGATGTTTGTCTTTCAATGTTTATTCAACGATTTTGAGATTGGTACTTAAAGAGATATCTTGGTAATAAAATACGTCAACTTTATCTAACAATCATAAATATAATTATGTTTTATTTCGGGCTGGTCTAGTCAGTATGAATCTGTTGTGGGCCCCAGTTATTTCACAAAGAATATAACTCCTTGGATTCTCGTATCAGTAAGCTCTCAAGCTCTCAGCGCCAGCGCATCCCAGAGGATTATTTCGTTCAGCTTTTTTAAATGTAAATAACGGAATATAATTGTTTGCTGAGGATAAAACTGTATGGAAGACGTACGGCTAACAGCGTTAAAAATGTAGGCCTCTGACATTCGTTTCCACATTAAACCAGAACGATGCATGTTAGCTATAAGATGACATAGGAGCTGTTTCATTTTCAGCGTAGGAAACGTATGTGCTGAATGAAATATTAACCGCATAATATGACTGTGGTATAGAGTAGCTTATAATTCACTGCACCACTCATATTAATTTCTGTAATCTATCTTCATGAGATTAAATTTCGAGCAATTTTCTGTTTATGCTTGGTCACATTACGTTATTTCGTGTCGAAATATTGATGTCATAATGGTTTTTCGCTCACAAATCGACTGGTGATTTAAAAAATTAACCATTTTCTAAGTACTTAAAATTTTGTAAAAACCAGTTGCTATGGTGTTGACAATAATAATGGAAGTAATAAGTTTTTTTTAATATTTTCACAACATAGCAAACTCACTTTGTCATAAAACTAACGAGATAAGGATATTCCGCAAGTATATTTATCATCAGTTGCACCAGGTATAGTCAGTTTGCTTAATTTTTTTGTCATGTTCAGACAGGCGTTTGTAGTTTTATTACTGTTGAGCGTATTGACAGTTAAACCAGGAATCACAAAAATAAGTGGTAGTAGAATACATATAATGTTTTAATGTCAATATGTCAGATACACAACGGGTTACCTGGAGATGTCTTTTTCAATAATTACTTTGCCGAGAAATTTTGCTTGTCCCAGAATTATGTAGTTTCAAAACTCACTATAGCTTCAGATATCTGACTTATGTCCTTGAGGAGTAAAATGGTGTTGATGTCCAAATTACCATTAAAAATTTTACAACTAAGCTATCTAACCTAGGGTCGTGCGATGAGAAGATGAAGGTTATCAGGGTTATTCGTCTTATCGCGTCATCTTACTTTATCAAAGTGACTAATTGTTTTAAACAAGGGTACTCAATACTACCAAATTATACATTTAGTAATCGTAAATACCAATCCAAATTAAACCTCCTGTATAACAGTTCACTAAAGAATAATCCAAACAAACTATTTTATTAAATAAAATAATTTTCCTATAACGACTATTAGTTCGGAGGTTAGTGTCAACAATCTAACAGGTTAGGCACCAAAATATAAGATATGTTATCTGGATCATTTTCAACGCATGAGTCAGTCAGACTGACTAACTGAATGGATGACTGAACAATACCATTTTCTCAAATTTTATTCAGTTATCTATACTGTTAAAGTAGACTGTTGAGTTCGTTTGATAATTTTTTTCGAATGTTAAATTTTACATCATAACCTAATCACTACCTTTAAAATGCAATAGCAGCAACCACTTTTTGGCGTTTATATTGAACACATTGATACTGTTTACTAAACTCTTTAAATTGAAATTGACTCGTTACCGGTCTTCAACATTAAACAGGATATAATCAGCTCGAATGTTCTGTGCGACGAAATAGAGAAAATTTCATTTTTTCAAGCATTCCTTTTTTCTAAACCCGACCGCTGCTGCGGGCTACAATGGCTGGAACAAATGTTCCTCAAGATCCCACCACGCCAAGCAGGTCGGTTGATGAGAGATAAGACTAAAGCAGCAAACCCAAGATCCGAAGGCGAAGTCGTACTGCTGATTGTACAGAGGTGTGACGACAGTAAGGTGTTTCTTTCAGACAACCAGCATAACAGCGATGCTGTCTTTCCACAAGGAGGGGTGGGGTTAGAAAAGGTCGACCCTAAAAATGCACACCTCGCCTTAATCCACGGATACTCATCTCCGTCGGTAACGTCTAAACAAGTACGAAGCTAACACGAAAATTACTCACAAAAAGGTCGTGTGTGACCGACCTCAAGCAGTTGTCCCTCGGGCACTGCGGTTACGCTCTCAAGTCACTGTAAAACAACTTTAACCAAAATTCCTTTTCAGGTACCTCCAGAAAACCCCACCACGGTGTGAGCAACCGGGAAGTGATAACCACCCTCATACCTCTAACAGTACTGTATTCATAATCGATCTCCCCCTTCAATTCCTATTACTCCTCCAGCTCGACTTTCAACTCAAACCTCTCTCTTTTGACTTTCTCCTCAAGTGTCACTATGGTCAATGATTCTACGGCACGGAACACCGTCGTAGGTTTACCGAAACCTCGTACACACCCTATGTCAAATCAGCCAGCAGACTTTCTTATCCAAAACCCTAGAATCTCGTACCATTGATGTATGCTGTGTCTCCGAAACACATACAAGATCCTAGTGTGATCATTCACTTGACCTCACCTCGCCAAAAACGGGGAGCCGATGAGATACACGCCGTTTATCTGGGGACACGATGGCTAGTTCTTGTGGACTGGCGGGTGGAGGCATAGCACTGAGTCCAAAGGCAGAACAAGCACTATTAGAATAGATCCCTGTTAACAGTCGCTCCGTAAAAACTCGGAAAAATAGGAACACACGTCGGTGCCTTTTCGTCATTTCTGTCTTTACTCTCACTGACTGCAGCCTGGATGAAATTAAAGATGACTTTTACTGAAAGCTTCCTAAACTTCTCCAAAAAGCTAAACACTCAAACATGGTACTAGTCGCAGGTGACTTTAATACCTAAGTAGGTAGCATAAACCAAACAGAAAGATATTTAGGTGGGTATTTTGGTATTCCGGCTCAACGAACAAGTAATGGTGATCGTCTACCGCAACTGTGCTCAGACAATCGTTTATTTCTAACAAGCACTAGTTTTAAGCCTAAGGAGAGATATCGTCTAACATGGCGACCACCTGTACCAAACCAACAATGGACTCAAATGGACCATATTGTCATCAGTCATCGTTCAATAGGCTCGATGGGAGACTGTCGCTCGTTCTGGAATACATGTTTACACTGATCATGCTCTAATATGAGCACACATTTGCTTGCGCCTCACTGAGCTCAGAAAAACCACATTAAGAAGATCCATCAGAGTCGAACTCAGTGACGAGAAAGTCAAAGGTAAATTCTAGGAAATACTGAAGTCACATTTAGGCAGTTCTGAAAACGAGGCTGACCCAGATGTTGCTTGTAAAGATATACGAACATCTATAAAAACAGCAGCGACACCCATTGGTGATTCGAATCAAAGGGTTACGTAAATCCAAAGGATTTCTACTAAGTCTAGACTTAAAAGCAGTATTTGACTCCATAGACCTTGAGGTTCTGTGGCAGTGTCTGCCATTGAAAGGTGTACCTCAAAGGTACATAAACCTTGCGAGGGCTCTTTACTTAAACACTACCAGTCGAGTCGGAGCTTATTGGTAGACTGTCATTTGATATTGCAACTTCAAGTGGCGTCCGACAAGACTGTCCATTATCTCTATTTTTGTTCAATTTCTTCATAGAACTACTGCTAAGAATTAAGTTCCCGTAGTCTAAATTTTTGGGAATCAGTCTCCTTCCAGGAGGTCTGCTTATTGACTTAGAATACTCAGATAATATAGTCGTGTTTGAAGACACTGATAAAATACAGAGTCTTTTGATAGCACTGAGCAACAATCCCAGGATGTTGGGGTTGCATTTCTGCAATCCTAAATGCAAATTATTACATCCGAACTGGCCTGCGTCAACACGTAACCTAAGGATAGGAAGTGAAGTATTCGAACGTTCCTGGCAGTCGTCTATGTTGCACTGTACGTATTTCTAAGTTATCTATCCAGTGAAGTTAAAGGAGACTAAAATTTTGGTTTGTATAATATCCAACGACACAATAAAAACATTTTACTGGATCATTTTCCTGTAAATTGTATACACATAGCTGATGTTAACAAGAGCTGTTTCTCTGTAAACTAATAAATGGCGGTTGGTTTTTATTTAGGCTTCCATTTAAGCGACGAAACCATGAATTCTCCTTTTAAACACTACTAAGCAATTCATGACTACAGTCCATGGGCCGCCTGGTCGCTGTGTGAAACCGCTCTATCAACCGAACTTAAGTGGAAGACTCATATTTACAGTCAATAGGTTTCTAATATACCAGACATTTTGAGAAAGTTATCTTTGTAATGATGACCGTGTTATCGATCGCTATGGATGACCTTCAATTTTGGATACGTGTTTCACGTCAAAGTTATTAACTTTTTTACTCTTGGGTTAAGAAATGACAAGTTTCGTCCCCTTGAATTGTTGATTAAGTAAGAAACTCTTCTGTCGGAAACCAGATATCAAAATATATTTTGAAAATAATATCGAACTAGTTGTTCGAGACAAATGTATGAAATGACATTGCTCTGATAACAGGAAATACAAATTGGTTATCATCATTACTTTTATTGATCCAGAAGTAAACGTTATGTTAGGAATTCAAAATGTTTTTGTTTGATAAGGGTACATATATAGTAAATTAGAAAAACTTGACATCCTTAAAAATCTGTTACCATGGGCAGAACAATTACCCTTTTTAATGACTTCTGCTTTGTTTATTATGGTTTTATCACTGCCTCGTTTTTTTCAGAGGATGCTGACATTTTTCGGATTCGGGATATCTGTGCCATGCGTCCTGTCCCTGAAAACCTACGCCCTGACGTTTGGCGCATATGTCTAAGGTTGGACACCCAGTCGCAAGCCATGGCTACATTTAGCGATGTTTTTGAATTAGAAAATCAGTCGCAACTTCACGAAGATTGTGAATTGGCTTCTGAGGAGTTATCTAATCGTTTGACCGAAGAGCACAGTCTTAAACAGTCAAAAAATATTTCTAATCTATCAGTGAACAGTGATAATGATGATTCAGATCTAGAAGCGTCATCCCTCAATGTGTTCCTTCCGCCAGCTGCAAAGATATCTGGTGATTTGGAATCTGTTTTAACACATTTCGCTCAGACTTATTGTCTGAAATATAGTTCAAGCAACGGTTGGGTATCGATACTTAAAGTACTTTTCATTGTCCTGAAACCGACCAGTCGGTCGGAACTGTATGCGAGTTTTGTTTCATTCTATCATCGTTTCGTTGCTACGGGAGTAAATATTGATCAGTGTGTAAGCATAGTTTTCCGTTTGTTGTTGCAATATCATGAACCAAAGTTATGCAGCTTTTTGGATTCATTAAAAATTAGTCCTGAAAGTTATTTCATACCATGGATGTCAAGTCTTTTTGCTGATTTTATATCAGAAGATGTTATACCATCCCTATGGGATTTGTACTTCTTAAAGTCGGACCCTTTGCTTGTCTTCTATATTGGTTTACTACTTATTGTTAATGCCAAGTCCGTTCTACTTAACCAACAGTTCGATAGCACTGAGGACAATGAAAATAATTCAAATACAAATAATTTACTTTCGTATACTAATGATCAGACATTTTTCGGTAAGTGTGAACTTTGAATATTCTCTATTTTCCCTTCAAATATAAATGAATTACTTATTTATAATTAGCCATAAGATCGTCTAACCTCAAGTCAAGTGAAAGCTTGACTTAATTTTTCCAGGCTCCAGACTTTCTGTTCGTGAGTTGTCAATTTAAAGACCACGTATCTATTTCTGTTTTTCTGTTTGATTCATTTCTCAAATAACAAATAAAACTCAATCTCGTAGGTCTGTTTTAAGTATGGATGCTAAGTTGGATTTACTATCTACTAATTAGCTGTCATTGTGGCTTTTTTGATCGTAATATTATCAAATAAAATTAATGAGAATAGTTTATTTCTAATATACACCAGACTTCAATTAAAAGTTTATTCGAAGAAGTAATTTTGTGGGACTTTAATTATTTTAGAAGCTCACTCTTTTGACTTTGATTAAACTAAATACATTATTGTCTCCTGGGAAACACTTTATAATCCAACTGTTTATTCAGCATTTAATCATTCGACTTAGTTTTCGGTGTACGGTAGTCACTGTTAAATATCATATGTGAGCACCCTCTTCACCCTCAATTTAGTCGAGTTCACAGGTTCCGGTTATCTAGCGGAAATTATAGGACATCCATCTGCGAGTAAAAACTATTTTCGCTCGTACTTAATATTTCCATACCATTCAAATCATAGTAACTCATCTATGGACGACTATCTTACAAATTCGTTACATATATTTAGTGTTAACTATTAGAAAATCATACAGGGTTATCTAAAATAACTTTTTCCAGTTGTGTTACAAGTATAATCTTGCGAAGTGTAGTAAAGATCTCATCACCACAACTAACCATTTCTGTGTTTCCCAAATCATTATATTTTTTTCTGTTATAGTATAATATTTAATGCAAGTTATTTTAAATTTGGACTTTGTGTCACTTATAGAATTTTAGAGATTTTTTCACTATTACATGTTAAAGTTACGTGATATCAGTATAGAATTTGTATATATATATATATATATATATATATATATATATATATATTTAGGGGGTTAATGGTAAGTCTGGTTAGCATCTCAAGCTTTATTTGTGTACTTTATACTATTGGCTGATTTCCTTTCTTTTCTTGCTTTTAGAAAAGGTTAGGAATTTAATAATTAGTCTTCCTAAACCTATGTGTGTTGGTGATTTGACAAGTTTAGTTGATATTATAGAAGTTTTCATCAATAACACGCCGATTTCTTTTCGGTCTCGATACCTTCCTATACTTTTTGGCAACGCTCAAATTGAGTCAGAACGTTCAGTTTTATTCGATGCCTTATGCATGCCGATTACTATTCAAGAAGTCCTCGATGCTCAATCAATTTGCCTACAAGATTATGGTCTTAATAATTCGTCCATTACACTATCAGATAACCCATCTGACTCGACACCTGATCTTCGCTATCTTCTTGTTGATTGTCGTCCTGCAGAGCAATATAATGCTGGGCACTTACCAACTGCTTTTTTCCTGGACTCATCTTTGATTATGTCTGAACCCTTAAAATTTCAAAATGCCGTTAAGGTTAGTTTACTACATGTGATTACGGTTGAATTAAAAAAGTGAGTATTTAACCACATTGAACAATCGCATTGTAATTATCGTTATATCCTATTTTCACCTCTTATTTTTAGTACTAAGGTTAATTTTGAATAGTTTGTTGTTTGGGCTACTAATGTATCAGGAATATGTATTTAAAAAAGTTGAACATTAACTGAAAATAGATCATAGTGACTAATTAGTACCTAGTTTTTATATTTAATTTTGAAAATCCTGTTTTGGCTTCATTCATTCTTCCTATTTACCTACTTTTCGACATTTGTTTCTTTTTCATCGTGATAGTTAGAATTACGATAGCTCTCAGGATTTGTGTTCATTATTTTTAATATCTAAAACTTCCAGTTAGTCAGATTGAATAATTTAATTAGTATGATAATTTTAGAAAGTAATTTCTAACTTTCCATTAAATTTAATTGGAATAGAATAAAGCGAATGACTGAACCAGAATTCCTTTTTATTTTTATGAGTTCTTCTTAGACGCTTATAATTTTAATCCGCCTACCCAGAAGAGAGGATAATAGTATATTACCTAAAAATGTTTGCTCTAGTTTTAAATTTTCAGTTGTATTTGCTCTTAAAATTATCATTCGGACATAGATTAGACTTTGGGTCCCGATCGTTGCTGCTACCTTGACGTGGTGGTCGGGCTTGCCTATCGTGATGAAGCAATCGAGCTATGCTGGCTGGAACAATCGTTCCTCGAGGTCCTACCATGCCAGACAGGTCGGTTGAAGAGCGGTGAGACTAAAAGCAGCAAACCCAAGGTCCGAAGGCGAAGTCGTACTGCTGACCGTACAGAGGTGTGACAGCAGTAAGGTGTTTCCTTCAGACAACCAGCATGACAGCGATGCTGCCTTCCCACAAGGAGGGGTGGGGTTAGAAAAGGTCGACCCTAAAAATGCACACCTCACCTTATCCCACGGATATCCGTCTCCGGCGGTAAGGTTTTTTTTTGAAGAACGGAGCTAACACAAAAACTACCCACAAAAAGGTCGTGTGTGACCGACCTCAAGCAGTTGTCCCTTGGGCACTGCGGTCACGCTCTCAGGTCATTAAGACCACTTCTAACCCAATTTCCTTTTCAGGTACCTCTAGAAGAATCCTTCCACGGTGTGGGCAACGGGGAAGTGATAACTGCCCTCATACCTCTAACAACACTCAAGACCACTGTATTCATAATCAATCTCCTTCTTCACTTCCTACTATTCCTTCTACCTTGACTTTCAACACTAAACTTCCTGTTCTGGTTTCCTCCTCAAGTGTCACCATGGCCAACGATTCTAGTGCGCGAAACGCTGTCCCAGGTCTACTAAAACCTCGCTCCAAACTACACATTGGAGCCTTCAACGTACGTACCCTATGCCAAATCGGTCAACAGGCCTCCTTAGCTAAAACCCTAGAATCTCGTACCATTGATGTATGCTGTGTCTCCGAAACACGCATACAGGATCCCAGTGTGGTCATTCACTTGACCTCACCTCGCCAAAATGGACAGCCGACGAAATACACCCTCCGTGTATCTGGCGACCCGTTGGCTAGTTCTCGTGGACTTGCAGGTGTAGGCATAGCACTAAGTACAAGGGCAGAACAGGCACTACTAGAATGGATCCCCGTTAACAGTCGCCTGTGTGCTGTCCGGCTAAATGGCTCCGTAAGAACTCGGAAGGATAGGGACACACGTCGTTGCCTTTTCGTCGTTTCTGCCTACGCTCCCACTGACTGCAGCCATGATGAAGTAAAAGATGACTTTTACAGAAAACTCTCTGAGCTTCTTCAGAAAGCTAAGCGCTCAGACATAGTAGTCGTAGCGGGTGACTTTAATGCCCAGGTAGGCAGCTTAAATCAAACAGAAAGACATTTAGGTGGGTGTTTTAGTATTCCGGCTCAACGAACCGATAATGGTGATCGTCTGTTGCAACTATGCTCAGACAATCGTTTATTTTTAGCAAGCACTAATTTTAAACATAAGGAGAGACATCGTCTAACATGGCGACCACCTGCACCAAACCAACGATGGACTCAAATAGACCATATTGTCATCAGTCATCGTTGGAGAGGCTCAATAGAAGATTGTCGCTCGTATTGGAATACTTGTTTAGACTCTGATCACGCTTTAATACGAGCGCGCATTTGTCTGCGCCTCAATGGACGCAGGAAAATTACACTAAGAAGACCCATTAGGATTGAACTGGAGGACGAGAAAGCCAAATGCGAATTCCAGAAACAACTGAGTTCACATCTAGGCAGTTCTGTAAACGAGACTGACCCAGATGCTGCTTGGAAAGACATACGAACAGCTGTGGAAACAGCAGTCACATCTATTAGTCATTTAAACCATAGGGCTCCAAAAAACCAGTGGATTTCCTCTAAGTCTATTTCACCGATGGATTCGCGTAAACTCATCCCATCAGGCTCTGAACACGACGAAGAGCGTAAAGAAATTAGATCTAGGTTAACTAAAAGTCTAAGGAACGATCGTGAGCAGTGGTGGGCAACGAAAGCAAAAGAGATGGAAAAGGCAGCGGCTGTAGGCAACACCAGGCAACTATTCAGACTAATAAAAGAAACCGGAATTAAGAAGTCAAGTGTAAGTGAGACAATCTCCGAAAAAGACGGAACCCTTATCTGCTCTCAACCTAAACGTTTAGAACGATGGGCGGAACACTTTAAGGAGCAGTTTAGCTGGCCTTCAGCTACTGCACAACTACCCACTATTCCCAGAAAACCTGAATGGAACATTGAGGTAGGCCCCCCGACCCTACTTGAAGTTCAAAAGGCTATAAGTAATCTGAAACGAGGAAAAGCAGCTGGTCCTGATGGATTGGCTCCAGAGGTCTTTAAATATGGTGGTCCAATTTTAGCGATTAGGTTGACTAATATTCTGGCTAAAATCTGGGAGACGGATGTAATCCCATCCGACTGGTCACAATCACTGATTGTCCCAATATATAAAAAGGGGTCCAAATCATCCTGCGATAACCATAGAGGGAGATTTATCCTGAACTAATAATTATCTGTCTACAAAACTAACAAAAATCACAATTCATCAACAAGTACTTCAACTGTAAAAAGTATCTAAATCTCATCCTTTGACCAACAGATATTTATGGTGATTACTTAACTACATATAGAGTGTGTTATTTCACAAAGTGATTAAATAATTATGCATACTTTAATAGTGAAAATAAAGCTTTTTAGTTACAAAGTTAGAACAGTGCTATATCATAGTCTTACTATCGAAAATTGCCTGTATTAACAGA